>NC_083425.1:34056937-34359967 GCF_020745735.1 Hemiscyllium ocellatum
GGTGCAGCTAATTTCATGTCATTGTACTGGTGTTAGTAATTGTGTAACAGTAAAATGATAACTTTCTATACTTGATAAGTCTGCTCCTCTCTCTAAATTGATAGAGCGTCTTATAATGTCAAGGAGGGAATGCTCATATGCCATTTACTTTATCAATCCTCAAGTTGGCTTTATCACACAGCTGTTACAGCACAAGAGGCCACCATTTGGTCTATCATGACTGCACCAACTCTCCGAATGAGCAATTCACTCAGTGCCATTCCCTCGTTTCTTCCAAAAACCCTGACATTCTTCATTTTTAAATAAAATCCAAAATATAATCCAGACGTCTCCTGGTTCAATTCCATTTGCCTCCATCACTTTCTCGGGCAGCACGTCCCACGGTAAGTAATGAGTACTGATTCTCGAGCATCTGTTCGGATTCATAGTGAAAACATAGAAGGAGCTCCAACATAGCAGCTCATGCAACATCAGCACCATGATGGTTCAACACAACCAGGAGGACTTACACACCTGTGAATAGTCCACTCTGCTCTTTGAGTCTGTGCCGCCTTTCAATAAAGAGCGTGGTTTAACTGATTCACATCAACTCTCCATTCCAGCATATCCCCAATTATCTTTCACCCCTTTGATAATCATGGATCTATATACCTCTGCGTTAAAAATAATTAAATATTCTGCATCCACTATCTTTTGACAAAGGGAATTTCAAAGACTCTCAAACCTCTCAGAGAAGAGGTTTACTCATCTCTGTTTTAAATGGATACTTTCTTAATTTTACACTATGACCTCCAGTTCTAGATTCTCGCACAAGAGGAAATATCCTCCCAATCTCACTTTGAGGAACAGGCTACTGGAAGGAGAGCAAGGGGACCATGCCTGTCCTGAAAGGGAATTTGAGATGACACTCATCTTGTGAGAAACCCTTCACTCTGCTATCCACAACTACACATGGAGCAGCAAGGCCAGCAGTTTATGAGACTAACAAATCTTTATGTTTATCTCCTGTTTATTCGCAACCTGTGAATCCCACTCCCACTCCCAGAAAGAGCTCCACACCCAGGTCCAATTGTAGCACCACATGAAGTAACACCTCTAAGAACAAAGAGTCCAAATCCTTTTAAGAATTTTTTTTATATTCACTCGTGGAACGTGGGCATCACCAGCTGGGCCAGCATTTATTACCTGTCCTTTGACATTGAGATGGAGAATGCGCTATCAAGGTGTTCGTCCCAACCCCCCACCAGTACAGAGGCAATCACCCGAAACCCACTGAGAGTAGGCTCAGGGTCATATTCTGGTAGCATAGCACTGATATGCAGCAAGTTACTTCACATGATGGGCGGGCCCGTCTGCCTCTCTCAGACCAGAACAGTTTAAACAAAAGGACATCTTCGTTATGAAAGAGTCACCTTAATGAAGAAGCACCAACTCATCAGAGCTTCCAGGAAGAAGTCTACCCCAGCATGCACACACCTTGCACATCGAGTTAGGCTTGTGCACACATGTTCTGCCGAACAGGAGTGGGAACTGTGAATGTAACTCCAGCAGCAGAGAATGTGAGGCAGATCTGACTGAATGTTTTGGATAGTTTAACGATGCAAACTTTAAGCTGACATTTGGAATCTGATTTGGGCCTCCAGCCCAATTAAGAATTCCCCCGCCCACATTTCCACTGGGTGCTGAAGGTCATATACAGGGTCACCGCGGGCGGTGATGGTACACACAGGGTCACCCCGGGCGATGATGGTACACACAGGGTCACCCCGGGCAGTGATGGTGCACACACAGGGTCACCCTGGGCGGTGACGGTGCACACACAGGGTCACCCTGGGCGGTGATGGTACACACAGGGTCACCCCGGGCGGAGATGGTACACACACAGGGTCACCCCTGGCGATGATGGTACACACACAGGCTCACCCCGGGCGATGATGGTACACACATGGGGTCACCCCAGGCGGTGATGGTACATACACAGGGTCACCCTGGGCAGTAATGGTACACACACAGGGTCACCCCGGGCGATGATGGTACACACACAGGGTCACCCCGGGCGATGATGGTACACACATAGGGTCACCCCGGGCGGTGATGGTACATACACAGGGTCACCCCGGGCAGTAATGGTACACACACAGGGTCACCCCGGGCGGTGATGGTACACACACAGGGTCACCCTGGGCGGTGATGGTACACACACAGGGTCACCCTGGTTGGTGATGGTACACACAGGATCACCCTGGTTGGTGATGGTACACGCACAGGGTCACCCCCAGATGGTGATGGTACACACAGAGGATCACCCCGAGCAGTGACGGTACACACATAGGAACACCCCAGATGACGATGGCACACACAGTGGGTCACGCCGTGCGGTGATGGTACACATACAGGGTCACCCCGGGCAGTGATGGTACACACAGGGTCAACCAAGGCGGTGATGGTACACACATTGGGTCACCCACGGTGGTGATGGTATACACAGGGTCATCCCGGGTGGTGATGGTACACACACAGGGTCACCCAGGGTGGTGATGGTACACACAGTGGGTCACCCCGGGCGGTGATTGCACACACACAGGGTCACCCCGGGCGGTGACGGTACACACAGGGTCACCCTGGGCGGTGATGGTACACAGACAGGGTCACGCCGGTCGGTGATGATACACACAGTGGGTCATCCCGGGCGGTGATGGTACACACACAGGGTCACCCCGGGCGGTGATGGTACACACATAGGGTCACCCCGGGCGGTGATGGTACACACACAGCGTCACCCCTGGTGGTGATGGTACACACACAGGGTCACCCCGGGCGATGATGGTACACACACAGGGTCACCCTGGGCAGTGATGGTACACACACAAGGTCACCCCGGGCAGTGATGGTACACACACAAGGTCACCCCGGGCGGTGATGGTACACACACAACGTCACCCCTGGCGGTGATGGTACACACACAGGGTCACCCCGGGCAATGATGGTACAGCGTCACCCCTGGCGGTGATGGTATACACACAGGGTCACCCAGGGCAGTGATGGTACACACACAGGGTCACCCTGGGCGGTGATGGTACACACATAGGGTCACCCCAGGCGGTGATGGTACACACAGAGGGTCACCCCGGGCGATGATGGTACACACAACAGGGTCACCCTGGGCAGTGATGGTACACACATAGGGTCACCCAGGGCAGTGATGGTACACATGCAAGGTCACCCCGGGTGGTGATGGTACACACGCAAGGTCACCCCTGGCGGCGATGGAACACACACAGGGTCACCCCGGGCGATGATGGTACAGCGTCACCCCTGGCGGTGATGGTACACACACAAGGTCACCCAGGGCGGTGATGGTACACACACAGGGTCATCCCGGGCGGTGATGGTACACACACAGGGTCACCCCGGGCAGTGATGGTACATACACAGGGTCACCCCGGGCGGTGATGGTATACACACAGGGTCAACCCAGGTGGTGATGGTACACACACAAGGTCACCCAAGGCGGTGATGGTACACACAGGGTCACCCAGGGCGGTGATGGTACACACAGTGGGTCACCCACGATGGTGATGGCACACACAGTGGGTCACCCCATGCGGTGATTGTACACATACAGGGTCATCCCGGGCGGTGATGGTACACACACAGGGTCAGCCAGGGCGGTGATGGTACACACACAGGGTCACCCAGGGTGGTGATGGCACACACACAGGGTCACCCACGGTGGTGATGGCACACACACAGGGTCACCCAGGGCGGTGATGGCACACACAGTGGGTCACCCCGGGAGGTGATGGTACACACAGTGGGTCACCCACGGTGGTGATGGTACACACAGTGGGTCACCCCGGGCGGTGATGGTACACACACAGGGTCACCCCGGGAGGTGATGGTACACACACAGGGTCACCCCGGGAGGTGATGGTACACACAGTGGGTCACCCAGGGCGGTGATGGTACACACAGTGGATCACCCCAGGCGGTGATGGTACACACACAGGGTCACCCCGGGAGGTGATGGTACACACACAGGGTCACCCCGGGAGGTGATGGTACACACAGTGGATCACCCCAGGCGGTGATGGTACACACACAGGGTCACCCCGGGCGGTGATGGTACACACACAGGGTCACCCACGGTGGTGATGTTACACACAGTGGGTCACCCCGGGCGGTGATGGTACACACACAGGGTCACCCACGGTGGTGATGTTACACACAGTGGGTCACCCAGGGAGGTGATGGTACACACAGTGGGTCACCCCGGGCGGTGATGGTACACACACAAGGTCACCCACGGTGGTGATGAGTCAGGAATTGACTTTTCTTGCCCAAAGAACATCTTTGTGATGCTTGCTCCATAATATTGCAGATGCAAAATGGCAATGCACTTAACGCAGAGGAATGTGTAATATTTTAGAATAGACATTTACCTGTTGGTTTTATGGACAAATTGCAAAACATTCAAATGGCAGAATAGGTAAAATTACCCATCTCAGCTCCAGTGGGTTTATCTTGCGCCTGTAAGTTTTGAGAATATTCACCTTTCGTTTGTCATTTTATTTTTATTCTGACCCAGTTTCAATTCTGCATTCTCAGGAGTTTAAATGTTGCTTGCATTTGGAATCAGTTGTACTATTTGCATTTGTCCCTTCCAGAAAGATATAAGCATACAAAAGGGCGGGCTCTTTCTCTGTTGTGCCTCAACATGCCACATCACAGTGGCCAGTCAGTCGTTTTAAAGAAATACTTTATTTTTCCATATTAAAACTGTTTAAACTGGTGCCTTAAAATAAAACACAAGAGGCTATGAGCATACACTTACAGTCTAAGATAAGGGGATATAATCCTACCTGAAATACCACTGCCTAATGGAAGGAATATAGCATGGTTGCTGTCCTTTGGCTGAATGTTAAAACAGAGGGGGTTTGTCTTTTTGTTACAGTGGCTAAGATGGGTGTTAAAGGTCCCATGAATCGCTCCTTAAAAAAAGCAGAAAATTCTCTGGCATTCAATTGACATCTCCCTCAACCATCTTTGCCAAAGGCAAATTAATTTGCTCTTCATCTGATTGATGTTTTGTGGATTGCTTTCATTTCAAAATAAATTAACTGCATGTAAAACACTTTGAACCCTTTAGGGAATATGATAAATCACTTACATAAATGTCAGTCTTTATTTCTTAGAGGAAACTAGTATGTGGGAATGCGATACTGAGCCGTGAACATGAGACATACTTTGGAAAGAGTTAGGAGACACTAAAAATATGGATGAGGAGACTTTGGGGGGGGGGGGGGGGGGGGGGGGGGGAGCGGGGTGGGGAAGAAAATGAAAACAGAGCAGAGAGAGTCACAGAGTCATAGAGCACAGAAACAGACTCTTCAGTCCAACCAGTCCATGTCAAACATAATCCCAAACTCAACTCATCTCATCTGCCTGCTCCTGGCCCATACGCCTCCAAACCCTTCCTACTCATGTGTTGTAAACAAATGTCTTTAACATTGAAATTGTCCCCACATCCACCAAATCCTCAGGAAGTTCCTTGCACACACATACCACTTTGTCGAGAAAATTTGCCCCCATGTCTTTTTTAAATCTCTCAATCTCCTATGCTCTAGTGAAAAAAGTCCCAGCCTTCCTTTATAACTCAAAACTTCCATACCCGACAACATCCAAGCGAAGAACTCTTCAAATTCACAAAACAAAGATCAAATAGTACTAGAAAAGCCGTTGCTGAATGAATCAGCAGTGCCACTGATTTCCCTTTACCTCTTAAAATTATAATTTAATCGGTTTCACAAAATAGAATTACTCGTGTATCACTGCAGTAGGAATCTGGAGCTCACTGCCTGTAAGAGTGGAGAGACCAAAGCCCTCATAACATTGTAGAAACAATCAGATGTGCACTTGCAATGCCGGGTATTAAAAGGCCATGGGCCAAATGCTGGAAAACGGGATTTAGAATAGTCAGGTGATTGCAGATGCTGGAGATCAGACTCAAAAGGTGTGGTGCTGGAAAAGCACAGCAGGTCAGGCAGCATCCGAGGAGTAGAAGAATCAATGTTTCAGGCAAAAGTCCTTCATCAGGAACCTAAGGCATAAAAGGCCATGGGCCAAATGCTGGAAAATGGGATTTAGAATAGTTAGGTGATTGCTTTTGACTAGCACAGATATGATGGGCTGAAGGGTCTTTTTTTGTACTGTGGATCTCTATGAGTATCACTGCTATTTGTTCCTAATTTGATTAAGTCTGCAGCTTTGATCTACTTGACAGTAAAAACATTTTCCCCAGTCCAGAGATTACATCAAGTGTACAACATGAGGGCTTTTCCACCAAATGATAAACTACATTTCAAATCTATTTGGATGAGGGAGGCAAAAGTTTTGTTAGAAAAACGTGAATTAAACTGCGACCATTTTATAATCACAATCACTTTGATGATAATCAAGGTTAGAAATACATGAAAACTCATTTCCACAGGTAATTTACAGCTTAGATCTTATGTTATTTGTCAACAAAAAAAGTCAAATTTTTCCATCATAAGTGGTAAAAATCAAAACGTTTAAAAGGAATATAGTTGCATTTGCAAGAGTATTCAAATATTGAAAACATAAGTGGCATAGATTAATTCTTTCTGTTAACTTTTATGTCACATATATGAAAACCTAGCACTACGCCACGGCTGAAGGTTTCTTTTAAAATTCTCAAATTACACCATCCTGATTTATTCATGCTACATAAAATGTCTGATCACCCTTCCCATTCAAAAACAGAAGTAATGACAGGAGACAGATAGGACAAGCACAATCCATAACTCACCCCAGTTCTCTACTGTCTGCCAGAGGATGATTTCAGCTCCTTGGCATATCATACCAAAACGTCAAGATAAATGTATTTACTTCATCGCCTATGGATAACATTGACATAATTGCTTTACTCTCACATAAATCAGGTTTCACACATACTTGAAACTGTCATTGCCCAATATAATCCTCACTGAAGGTTAAAATAGTGTCCTATATTCTCCCAAAGTGTTTGGATGACTCGGAGCCCTTTAAAAATGGCCGTTAGGATCTAATTCTAAGATTTTCACCTTTATTCTCATTTCTGGCAAGTGTAGCCAGCATGGCATGGGGGTGTGGGTGTGGATAACCAGCCCACCGTTACCAATTCCATTGTGGCAGATGGCCTTTAAATTCCCCTGCAAAATTTGTGAGGTTGAACTAATCCAGTAAGCAGCCAGGGTTGACAGGCCTATGAAATGTGTTGTGAATCACAAGGAAATACTAGTCCCAAGTGGGGAGCCCCCTGAAAATATAGCCATTTGCTTTTGGATTTTTTTTTTGTCTGGCAAGTTATTTAAAGCAGTCAATGTTCAAATGCAATGAGATCTGGACAATACCCAGACTTGTAAACATTGTGAGTACAAGAGTAAACAGAGGCTAGGAATTCTGTGGCGAGTAACTCACCTCCTGTCTCCACAATGCCTACTCACCATCTGAAAGCCACAAGTCAGGAATGAAATGGAATATTCGCCACTGGCCTGGATGGTTGAAGCCCCAACAACACTCAAGCAGATTGACACCACTCAGGACAAAGCAATCCACTTGATTCGTACCAAATCCACAAGTATCCACTCCATCCACCCCAACACTCAGTATCAGCAGTGTGTATTTCTAGAAGATACACTGTAGAAGCTCAACAAAGATCCTCAGACAGCACCTTTGAAACTCACAATTACTTGCATTTCAAAGGACAAGCAGATACATGGGAATACCACCGGCTACAAGTTGCCCTCCAAGTCACTCATCATCCTCACTTGGAAAATATATTGTCATTCCTTCACTATCACTGCATCAAAATCTTGGAAATCCCTCCCTAATGGCATTGTGAGTCTTCCTACAGCACATGGACTACAGCAGTTCAAGAAGGCAGTTCACCCTCCACCTTCTCAAAGGGAACTAAGGATGGATAGCCAGCAACATCCATGAGTGAATAAAAAAAGCTATTTGCTTTGAAATTTTTAAAAAACTGTCCTTTTAGTTTCAATAAATAGATGCTTGAATTGCAATGGCTGATCACAGGTTTCTACTTTGCAAGTGATAGTTGATCCTACATTGATCAGCATTGTGAACATGCTGCGATATATCAGAATACAATTCCCATTGGTAACAGTACTATTACGCATTCAGAACTAAAGAAAATAGTACTTGGAACTCTAGCATCATGATCTGAATTGATTTAGCAGAAGGACATTAGACTGTGGGCAAATAAGACATTTAGAGTCATAAAGATGTACAGCACGGAAACAGACCCTTCAATCCAATTCGTCCATGCCGACCAGATATCCCAACCCAATCCAGTCCAACCTGCCAGCACCTGGCCCATATCCCGCCAAACCCTTCCTGTTCATATACCCATCCAGATGCCTCTTAAATGTTGCAGTTGCACTAGTCTCCATCACTTCCTCTGGCAGCTCATTCCATATACATACCATCCTCTGTGTGAAAAAGTTACCCCTTAGGTCTCTTTTATATCTTTCCCCTCTCACCCTAAACCTATGGCCTCTAGTTCTGAGCTCCCCCACCCCAGGGAAAAGACTTTATCTATTTATCCTATCAATGCACCTCATGTTTTTATAAACCGCTATAAGGTCACCCCTCAGTGTCTGACGCTCCAAGGAAAACAGCCCCAGCCGATTCAACCTCTCCCTACAGCTCAAATCCTCCAATCCTGCAACATCCTTGTAAATCTTTTCTGAACCCTTTCAAGTTTCACACCTTTCCAATAAGAAGGAGACTAGAATTGCACACAATATTTCAACAGTGGCCTAACCAATGACCTGTACAGCTGCAACATGACCTCCCAGCTCCTGTATTCAATACTCTGTCCACTAAATGAAAGCATACCAAGCGCCTTCTTCATTATCCTATCTACCTGTGACTCCACTTTCAAGGAGCAATGAACATGCCCTCTAAGGTCACTTTGTTCAGCAACACACCTCAGACCTTACCATTAAGTGTATAAGTCCTGCTAAGATATGCTTTCCCAAAATGCAGCACCTTGCATCTATCTAAATTAAACTCCATCTGCCACTTCTCAGCCCATTGGTCCATCTGATCAAGATCACGTTGTAATCTGAGGTAACCTTCTTCAGTGTCCATTACACCTCCAACTTTGGTGTCATCTACAAACTTACTAACTGTACCTCTTATGCTCACAACCAAATCATTTATATAAATGATGAAAAATTGCGGACCCAGCACCGATCCTTGTGCCACTCCACTGGTCACAGACTTCCAGTCTGAAAAACAACCCTCCACCACCACCCTCTGTCTTCTACCTTTGAGCCAGTTCTGTATCCAAATGGCGAGTTCTCCCTGTATTCCATGAGATCTAACCTTGCTAACCAGTCTCCCATGGGGAACCTTGTCAAGCGCCTTACTGAAGTCCATATAGATCATGTCTACCATTCTCATCAATCCTCTTTGTTACTTCTTCAAAAAACACAGTCAAGCTTGTGAGACATGATTTCCCACGCACAAAACCATGATGACTATCCTGAATCAGTCCTTGCCTTTCCGAATATATGTGCATCCTGTCCATCAGGATTCTTTCCAACAACTTGCCCACCGACGTCAGGCTCACCGGTCTATAGTTCCCTGGCTTGTCTTTACCGCCCTTCTTAAACAGTGGCACCATTTTAGCCAACCTCCAGTCTTCCAGAACTTCACCTGTGACTATCGATGATACAAATATCTCAGTAAGAGGGCCAGCAATCAATTCTTTAGCTTCCCACAGAGTTCTAGGATATACCTGATCAGGTCCTGGGGATTTATCCACTTTTATGCATTTCATGACATCCAGCACCTGCTCCTCTGTAATATTTACATTTTTCAAGATGTCACCATCTATTTCCCTACATTCTATGTCTTCCATGTCCTTTTCCACAGTAAACACTGATGCAAAATACTCATTTAGTATCTGCCCCACCCCATGTGGCTCCACACAAAGGCCACCTTGCTGATCTTTGAAAGGCCCTATTCTCTCCCTAGTTACCCTTTCGTCCTTAAGGTATTTGTAAAAGCCCTCTGGATTCCCCTTAACTCTATTTGCCAAAGCTATCTCATGTCCCTTTTTTGCCCTCCTGATTTCCCTCTTAAGTATACTCCTACTTCCTTTATACTATTCTAAGGACGTACTCAATCTATCCTGTCTACACTTGACATATGCTTCCCTCTTTTGCTTAGCAAAACATCAATTTTTTTCATCATCCAGTATTCCATTTACCTACCAGCCTTCCCTTTCACCCTAACAGGAATATACTTTCTCTGGACTCTCATTATCTCATTTCTGAAGGCTTCCCATTTTCAAGCCATCCCTCTACCTGCGAACATCTGCACCCAATCAGCTTTTGAAAGTTCTTGCCTAATACGGTCAAAATTGGCCTTTCTCCGATTTAGAACTTCAACTTTTAGATCTGGTATATTATGACAATATGGAGAAAGTGAGATCAGAGTATGGCACTGGGAAAGCACAGCAGGTCAAGCAGCATCTGAGGAGAAGAAGAATTGATGTTTCGGGCATAAGCCCTTCATCAGGACAATATATTAATTTCAAAATATTTTCAATCATTATTCTTCCATGCGCCAAGGGTGGCGATAGCAAGACTAGCATTTGTTACCCATCCTTAATTGCCCTAGATCCAAATGGTTTGCGAGGCCATTTTAGAGAGTCAATGACCTTACTTTTGATATGGAGTCACATGTAGGCCAGACCAGGCGATGTACTTCCCAAAAGGATATTAGTGAACCAGTTGGGTTTTTTAGAACACTAGATAATAGACAGTACTTAATGAAAAAGTTTACCATTGCTGAGACCAGATTTATAGTCCAAATATATTAAACAAGCTGTCATTTTGGGTACTGAAAATACGATTCTAGATCATAAGGCTTGGTCTCTAGGTTACGGACCATTGACAATACCGCTATATCACAATCTCCCACTGATTATAATGATGCTGACAGATGTTTTGGAGTTTAACTCTGGCTTCACTGGTTTCCGGGGCTTCCTTGAACTCACCAAAGTGAGGAGGCAATGTCAATTGAAGGGTTAGAAACCAAGACTGAGAAATATGCCAATGCACAGCTGCTTTCTGACCGGCTTGTGTAAAAGGCTTTCTTCAGAGTATTTGTCCTGAGAGGTTACTTTACCCACTCCTTAAGAGTCAGTTCATTTGGAGTTCTCATCCATCACATCAGCACGTGTGACATTTACTCAGGACCGCAGAAGAGAGCCCACATGACCATCAGTTGCACACCCGCAGCACCATCAGGAGCAGCGATAACACCTTCAGTATTCCATCCTACTGTTCACAGACCTGTGACTCTTCAAAAGAGATTGAATCAGCAAAGGAACATGTCATGGGAAGCCCTATTGGTCACAGAGGATGTACTGGCAGAGGATAAGGGTCCTCACTGTTGTGAAATGTCAGTGTCTCAGCAGAGTCAGGGCCTCTGTCAGCTGGTGGCAAGCATTCTTTTTCCAGAGGGAAACAACCCTGGACCTAGGGGAGATTGGTATGACATAGGCACAGGTTTAGGGTGAGAGGGGAAAGATATAAAAGAGACCTAAGGGGCAACTTTTTCACACAGAGGGTGGTACGTGTATGGAATGAGCTGCCAGAGGAAGTGGTGGAGGCTGGCACAATTGTAACATTTAAAAGGCATCTGGATGGGTATATGAATAGGAAGGGTTTGGAGGGATATGGGTAGGGTGTGGCAGGTGGGACTAGATTGGGTTGAGATATCTGGTCGGCATGGATGGATTAGACCGAACAGTCTGATTCAGTGCTGTACATCTCTATAGCTCTATGACATTGGGGAAAAAAAAATGAGGGGAGTGTCAGTGGTGGACGAATAGGGTGAGGGATGGATGTGTCCATAGGTAAGTTGGTGTAAACAGTGATGTACTGTAGTAGGTTTGAGGAGGCGGTATGAGGAGTGATGATCACATCTGGATGTAATTGACTGTACCCGCATTGCCTCTAATTTTCTTACCAGCTGCGCTAGCCTCTGAAGCCTATGTGTGTCACTGACTTCCAGAACTGGAAGTCAATGTCATGACTGACAAAGAAAATTACACTGATCACCATGTGTGGAACATCAGAAGGGCTGGACGCTCACAGACACATACCCTTGAGGGGACACCTTCCCTGCTTAGATATTGAAAAATTACCTTCATTATATCCACAAGTGTGGCCCCATACTCCTGCACCAATCTTGCACCAATTCAAACTCAGCTTCTTTCTCCCATCAAGATCACAGAACCACTGAAATGCAATGGCACAGAAAGAGGCCATTCAGCCTATTTTCTAAGATCCAGTGTTTTCCATATAGCTCTACTCATTGCTTCTATGTAAATAATCATCCAGTGTTCTCTTGCATGCCTCAATTGAGCCTGCCTCCACCACACTTCAAGCAATGCATTTCATACCTTTACAACTCACTTTGTGGAATTATTTTTCTTCCTGTATATTTCCTTCTTTTGCGTAACACTTTAAAACTGTGCCCTTTGGTCCTCAACATGTTTCCAGTTGGGAACAGTTTCCCTGTATCCATTCCATCCAGATCCACATGAATTTGTAAACTTCTATCTGATTTCCTCTCAGCCTTGTCCTGTCCAAAAAAAGCAATCCCAACATCTCCAACCTTTCCTCATAACTGACCAGTCTCATCCCTCAAACCACTATCGTAAACCTCTTCTGCAGTCGTTCCAATACACTCGCATTCTTCTGATAGTGAAGTGTTCAGCTATAGTACTGTGTACCGTTCTGAGGTCTAACTCATGCCTTATATAAGCTGAGCATAATCTCCCTGCTCTTGTACTCTATGGCCCTATTTACAAATCTTTGAATGTTGCATGTTTTATTAACAGCTCTCTCTCGTCTTGTCCTGCCAACTTTAACAACTTGTGCACAAATACGCCTTGCATATTACATGCTTGGCACATCACCTTTAAATACTGGAGTTGAAACCCTGTCATGCCCCTGGATGCTAACAAGTCAAGAGGCCCAGAGATCATATGATAACGCAGTGGCTGGGTTTAACAAGTTAATAATAGATAGGCTGCAGAGATTTCTAGAGTTCTCGCAACTAATGGAATACTCTCTCCCTACCCAATCTCACTTCAACCTAAGTATGTCACTAAGTTAAAATCCAGTCCACAGGCACAAGGTAGAACAAAAACAAATCAGAAAATATTAGGACTATAAAAACCTGGTAGATGGAAATAATTAGTTAATACCAAAAAAAAAGCATGAGAATGACAAAATATGACTGAGATGAGATGAGAAAGAAAATAAAAGGGTAAAAGAAAATTGAATTGTTAAAAAAAAGACAACCATAAACTAAACTGAGCACAGAAACGCAGGGAAAACATACTGTACTAGCAGAAACTGCAGGCTACAAAGCAACTGATAGAATTCACTGCTCCATTTCCAGCTTAGAATTCAGATTTCCTAACAGATTGGACATAGCACAACAGAAAAGCTGGATTGCTTTAAAAGACAATAATATTCTGGGTTGGATTAGCACAGTAAATCTCGATTTTAAAAAAACATCTCAACTCAGAGATATGCCAGTGTCCTCTGTATACATCATGTATGATTACAGATCTGTTTAAAACCAAGGCATTTAACAGTCTGATTTTATAACCTACTTATGTTTCTTATTGCTTGGGAAGAGAACAGTTCAAATTCTCACAAGGCAATTGTGATTCTATAAACAGTTAGATCACACTATGCAATCAAACAGTGAAAGACTGATTCTGATAACCATAACACCAAGATGTCAAAACGTTTAAATATTACAAGGCATCAATGGATCACCTATGTCATTGCATGGAGACAATGTTGTTAAGTGGGCCACTGCTTCTCCCTACTTTCTTCCCCTTTCTTGATCTTGTCCTGTTCCTCCTAACTCCCTTCCTTCAAACTCTGTTTTGACGAAATGTAATATACCAATGGTATTGTTTACAGCATAGCTGTTGCTTTGGGCAAAACTGAATGACAGAGAGTAAGCATTTATATAAATTAAGAACATACATTTACAATTTTCATATAATAATGCAAAGAAAGAAAATTCCTGAAAAGTGTTGAATAAAAATGGACCCATTCTGAATAAGGGTGACTGGACCTGAAACATTAACTTTGCTTTCACTCCACAGATGCTGCCAGATCTGCTGAGATTCTCCAGAAATTTCACTTCTGGTTTCAGGTTTTCAGCGTCTGCAGCTCTGCATTTCATTAAAAAAATGGATTTTGCTGTGACAGCGATTATAAATTAGCAGATTTTATGTTATGATAAGGTAGAAGCAGCCCCACTGTTACAAAATAATAAAGCATTTGCCTCATTGAAGTAATTATTCTGGAAATTAATTAATTAAATATGCAGAGAAGATCAATTCATGGTCATTCAAACAATCCTGTTAAAATCATTTCAATTCAGACATGTCATCTCAAAACCTTTCCTCATCTACACCCAAAGGAATTCAATTCTTAGTAAATTTTGAAGGATGATATTTATGATGAGGACACAAATTGTTCGCTTCCAATAAGTTAAATCAGCAGGTTTTTCTATGTTTGAATAACAGTGAGTGATGTTGCTCTTGCAAAAACAACATAATTTCTTATTTATGAGTGAAGAAAAGAAAATGCATTTGACAGATTACAAAAGTTGGGCTAAACTAACCATAGATTAAAATAGAGATAACATGACCAGAATGCTGACTGCACATAAAATCTTTCGCAATACAACTTAATGATTCCTGATGAAGGGCTTATGCTCAAAACGTCGAATTCTCTATTCCTGAGATGCTGCCTGGCCTGCTGTGCTTTGACCAGCAACACATTTGCAGCTGTGATCGCCAGCATCTGCAGACCTCATTTTTTACCCGTAACAAATTCATACTGAAGTGTTAGAAATGTAGGTTCTTTCTTCTTTCACTGTATGTCGCATGTCATGAGGATCTTATAATATTGCCTCTGCCTGGGTAAATACTTCCTCAACACCTATATGTAGTTATGATTTGGAGGTGCTGGTGTTGGACTGGGTGGACAAAATTAAAAATCACACAACACCAGGTTATAGTGTTGTGTTTAGTTGGAAGAACAAGCTTTGGGTGTTCTGATCCTTAATCACGTAAATAAACCTTTTGGACGATAACCTGGTATTGGGTGATTTTTAACTATACGTAGTTCATGTTTAGTTACTGATGATTGCTTTAAAGATTACTGAAACTGACTGCCTCACAGTTACCTGTGAAATCACCAATCAGATTCTGGCCTCGAGAATATGCAAAATTCAGAATTAAAGAATTCATTTGCAGGTTTGGTCAATTTTTATTCTCGAGACAATGCAAAGATCTGGAGTAAAAAAGAAGAAAAAGCTATTGCATCTAAACACTGAAATAGACAGCTTATTATACCACAGGTTAAAAACAGGATGTGTGTTCATACATTTAGAGCATAGTAATAAATATTTCTGTTAAAAGCTTTACTTGGAAAGAATCAATTTTAAAAGCAAGCCAGCTTGAGATTCCTAGCCATGAAGCATTTTATTGTGGTCAAAGATATTAATTTGGGATGAGTTAGAAATGCAAAATTAGAAATGGTGAGGACAAGTGAACTTATTTTTGTTCATAATTTATTGTCATGTAATCATATTTATACCTATAGCTTATGAAGAACAAAACTCTTGATCATGCAATTCCAGTAAGTGTCTTGACTTCATCAAGCCTATTGTGACAAAATGCATTTTAATGTTAACAGTGAATGGAAATATTATAGTACTTGCTGATATTTATTTCCAAAGTACACTATGAATAGGCTCAAGCTTCATTTGTACTGTGGGCATTTCAATAGCAACTTCATTTATTTCATATTTCAATCAAAACATATGCTAGGAAATTTCTACAATTTCTGTGGGCAGCAGTTACTCATTATCTTTTCTTCATCCCATGGCTCCTGATAAGTTGGTTGCTTCAAAACCTTCAGAAGCGTTTGGCTTCGCAGTTAAATGTCAAACCGTACAAAGTGGTAGGTTTTTTGAAAGCTCCAGAAAATAAAATGATGCAAATTAATTTGTTTAAACAAATATCCTGTTCCATTCAGGGAGCCATAGTTGACGTAGTGAGTGAGGAATTGGAAAGATATAAAAACATAACAAAGAACAATCAACAAGGATTTCAAAAGGGAAGATCGTGCTTGACCAACATAATTGAATTATTTGAATTCGTAACAAAAAGAGTACAATGAGTAATGAAGGAGATGTAGTACTCATAGACTTCTCAAGAGGCCTTCAACAAGAAACCCCATTGTAAAAGCATGTCATTGTAGTTGAAGTATGTGGATTTGGATGAAATTTTAAAAATGGATACCAAAGTGGCTATAATACAGGGACAAATATTACTCAGACTGTTGGAAGTTGGGAAATGGGTGTATAACAGAAATTTTTCGCAGGACCTTTGCTATAGAGGATTTGTGAAAATTATTTGGACACGGAAATCAGAAGTGCAACATCAAAAGTTTTGAATCACAACAAAGTAGGCAGTGCCATTAATACTGAGGAGAACTGCGACAAAATAGAGCAAGATGTATGGAGAATGGATGTTTCAATGTCAAACAAATTTCCATACAGATAAGTTTGCAATGTTTCAAGAAAAAAAGTAAAGCATTAACAAACTTGCACAATAAGTAGGTAAATGACTTGGTAGGAAGAATAAAGTGAAAGCTTATTTTTGGCAAAGAAGAGCCTTTGCTATACAGATTGCAAGTGGATAGGACTTGGAAGTACAA
This sequence comes from Hemiscyllium ocellatum, assembly GCF_020745735.1. NCBI lineage: Eukaryota > Metazoa > Chordata > Chondrichthyes > Orectolobiformes > Hemiscylliidae > Hemiscyllium > Hemiscyllium ocellatum. The sequence goes on from NC_083425.1 coordinate 34,073,803, forward strand.
GTATTTAAATCATTAAAAAGGTGGGTCAAACACAGGTTATCAAAGCTGTAAAATGTACAAAGGAAGTATTAGAGTTTATTTACACAGGAGCAGAACTCAAAGGCATAGGTTACTTAAAACATATATAATGCACAATAATGCTCTGACTGCAGTTTTGGTCTCCATACTACAAAAAAGATATAAGAACACTGGAAAATATGCAAAGATAACACTGGGAATGATATGGTGTAACTATCAACAAAGATTGAATAGGTGAAATTTTTTTCCCTAGAAATCAGGAGACTAAGATGTGGATTGTGCAGAACGTGAGCATTGCAATCATTAGGACCAGGTTGCAAGAAACCAGACTTGATAAAGAAATTCCAATTTATACAGCATGGGGAAAAAAAAAGGTGTTGTCTGATGTCGTTTCAGATCTTTCTGAAAAAAGGATCACCGGACCTGAAACTTTAACTCTGATTGCTCCCTACAGATGCTGCAAGACCGATGAGTTTTTCCAGTAATTGTTTGTTTTTGTTTTTCTATTTAATAATTGTTGTTCAACAGCAGAATCACATCTCATGGTGGACATAGTGTTCTGAGGCTTGTGAGCATGAGCAACCAACATGCTCTCCATTGCATATTGTCAATGAACTGAATTATTTGATATGGTCAGCCAGGCATTGAGATGTACAGCCTTCCGACCTAACTAGCACCACAATGGTACTGAAACTCATAGATCACAATTCTTATTTTTGGGGTTGGCAAAATGTCTTTTTCGTTTGATGGCAGCACCTTTTTAGTGGAGAAAGTCACTTGCAGGTTTATTGCAAAGTAGCAACATCAGACAGCTAGTTTCACCTGCTCACTTCACTTTTGAGACACTTTCCCTTTCCAGGGTAAATGGAGATGGACTAAGCACCATTCAGGGCCAAAAGGGCTAGACATGGTCCCTGTCATGAATTGTCACAAAATACAATAATTGGTCATTTGATTGGAGTTGCTCTTATCATGCAGGAAAGTTTTGCTTTGCCATATCTCAGCACAGGTAGGGTAGTTAAGAAGACATTTAGCATGCATGGCTTCATTGCTCAGAGGTTTGAGTATAGGTGTTGGGGTGCCATGTTTAGGTTGTACAGAACATTGGTGAGGCCTCTTCTGTAAAACTGTGTGCCGTTCCGGTTGTCATTTTATAGGAAGGACATTATAACATTGGAGAAGGTTTAGAAAAGATTTATCAGGATGTTGGAGAGAATGAAAATAAAAGGTTATTAGAATAGGCTGGATACGCTGGGATTTTTTTTCACTGAGGGAGGTTGAGGGATGACCCGATAGAAGTTTACAAAATCATGAGAGGCCTAGATAAGCTGAATAGCAAGGTCTTTTCCCTAAAATGGGAGAGTTCAAAACTAGTGGGCATATTTTGAAGGAGAGAGGAGGAAGTTTTTTTAAAAAAAAGACACGAAGGGCAACTTTTTTACATAGTGAGTGGTTCGTGTGTGGAATGAAGTGGTGGATGCAGATGCAGTTACATTTAAAAGACATTTGGATAAGTACATAAATATGAAAGATTTGGAAGGATAAGGACCAAGTACAGGTAGGTGGGACTAGTTTAGTTTGGGGACATGGTCAGTGTGGACTTGTTGGACTGAATGCTGGACGACTTTATCAATTTTACACAGGGAATAGATGGCATTCAATAAGGAATTAAGGAAAAAAATCTTCAATTAGAGAGAGGAACTCAAAACACCATTACATGATGAGGTAAATAGCATAGATACATTTAAGAGGAAGCCTTAGGAGAAAAAGGTAGACTGAGAATGAAATGAAGTAAATAGAGTAGAAGGTAGTTGTGAGGTGCATAAACATCGGCACTGCAATGGAAAGCTAAGACTACAGCATGCTGGTTGTAGTTGTTTACTTCATTGGTACCTGGACAGTGTGAATGTGACAATCTAAACAATGTCTAAAACAGTGACAATCAAACTCATTCCATCACGTATGAAGCTCTGAAAGTTAACCACAATTGCACTAAAACTTGAAGCAAAACTCCAGAACTCGCCAGAAATTAGCTCAGAAGAATTAGACAAATCTCTCATTGAGTAGTTAACAATTTTACATGTGAGTTGCCTACCATGCTTCAATTCAGAACAATCTGGGCTGAAAGAAAGATGATGAACCACAGAAAACTAACACAACAAAACTAATGCAAAACAGCAAATACATAGCCTGAATAGGAATGGCAAGTGGAAAGAACAAGACCAGTAAATGAGATGAGGTATCAGAAACATGAGAAAAGCAATCTTTTCAAAGTGTGCTGACTCTACATTTTTGTATTTACTTTATGCATGGTCATCCGTGGTCTCTCAGAACTGTGTGGCTGCACAGCCAGCAGGAATATGGCATGCTGGGACAACCAGACCATTCCTTTGCGCCAGTTTCCTCCCACGGTCCAAAGATGTGCAGGTTAGGTGGATTGGTCATGCTAAATTTCCCTGTAGTGTCCAGAGGTGTGCAGTTTAGGGAATTTAGCCATGGGAAATGCAGAATTATAGGGATAGGGAATGGAGGATGGGGGTGGGTGGGATGCTGTTTGGAGGGTCGGTGTGGACTCAATGGGCCAAATGGCTTGCTTCCACAGTCCTTAGTCCTTTAATGGTTGCAGATAAAACAATTCACCAACATGGGGAAAATGAAGTATTACCCCAGTTTTTGCTTGTCAATATTGATGTCCAAATACATATCGCATGACTACAAACTTACATGGGAACCATTATTCCGAAATTGCAATACTATTCAGCTAATAATGCCGCAAAGAAAAAATAACTAAGGATACGAGCAAGCACAAAAGAAATGTTGTACGGAGTCTCTGTCTTCCAATGCCAAGTAGTCACTGCAAAGGAGCATCACACATCATTTTCATATCAGGAAGTAATCTTCATCACTAAAATGTACATAAATGTTTTACTCTTGACCAGCAAAGCTGTTCCACATGTAAGAAAGCATTACATACTATAATAAGCCACCTTTTGGCTAGTTTGAGATGCCTATTGGAACTTTTTTTAATTATATCCTGTAGAATTCTTTCTTGCTCTCAGTACTGCTCAGAGTACTGGGTATTTCTTTCAGGTTACATATGGAAATTAATATCAAGCAATAAACAAAAATCTTAAACCTTATTTCTACCATTCTTTCTGAATACTGACTTAAGATCGACACGTTAAATTAAGGATTGATGGGTACAGAGAGAAATGGAGGGTAAGAAGTCAGAAATTGCCACTGTATTTTATTAGCAAATAATAGATGTACCCATACCACAGGACTGAAATATGGTTCTTTAGTGAAAACTGCTTTATCTTGTGCTTTAAACCAACACTGCTACCTGCGTATTATGATTCTAGTCTAGAGTATTTTGGTCTGTGGGTTTCTGCTCATACACTATCTTTAAGGTTGCTTGCTCATTTGCTCTGAGTAAGGCTCTTCAAACCCCTTTACACTCTTTATTTGCATGGTAGGTTATAGAGTTTTATAGTTATACAGCACGGACACAGACCCTTCAGTCCAACCAGCCCATGCCAAACATAATCCCAAATTAAACTAGTCCTACCTGTCTGCTCCTGGGGCCCATATCCCTCCTAACCTTCCCTATTCATGTTTCCATCCAAATGTTTTTAAACGTTGCAATCCACCATTCCTCAGTAAGTTCATTCCACACACATACCACTCTGGGCGAAAAATCTGCCTCATGTTTTTTTAGGGGGGGCACATTTTTAAGGTGAGGGGAGAGAGATTTAGTCTTGAAATTCTCTTAAGCTCACTAGTGTTGGGTCTAAGACCATTCTCTGGACACGGTCATTTTAGGCTGGTATCTTCTTTCTTCCTGACATTGCTCCTACCTCATAAACTACACCTTGATGATTTTCATCAATCTCTCCATATCTCATTCAATTTTCTGAACTAAATTTTAGCCTGGTTGTTCGAGCCTTTTGGGAGACATTTTCTATATCACTTGCGTCTCAGAAATTGGTTTCATAAACCACTATAAAGCAGAATTTATTGATTCTTGAAGCAAACAATAAATAGAACAGGAATTTCCCAATATCACAATAGCTCAACTATTTCAAACTAAGAGGAATATAAGGTATTTGTATTTTCAATGGGACATGTATTAAAAATAGTGGTTAATATTTATCAAAGTTTATTTTTAAAATTGTTCATTTTAGAACCATGTACTAATTGAGTAGATCCAAATCAAAGGTCATGACAAAAAAAATCTGAAGATGTTGGAATACTGAAACAAGAACTGAAATTGCTGGAGAAACTCAACAGATCTGGCAGCACCTGTAGAGAGAAAGCAGAGTTCACACTTTCGGTCCAATGAACTTTCTTCAGAAGTGGTCATGTCAATTCTTCAAACAGAACTCTGGCTGTAGGTCAGACGAATATAGCTCATATTGGTAAAAGCCAACCTAAGATTATTCCCACAAAGCTTTATTTGAAACAAAGCGTAGTCAATATAGTGTGGACACCCAGGAAGAGTGTTTCACAGCTGGATGAAGGTGGATACTGGAGGAGTTCTCTGAAAAGATGAGCTAAAATAGGTTGCTGACTTTGCACATTATGCTAAGACAATAAAAATGCTGAGACTTTTTATTAACTCTGCTCAGTCTGTGGTTTGGAAAGGAAAAGTATCAAACAATGCAACCAAAAGACATTTTTGTTAGTGTCACTGAGATTCAGTAGCCAAGGGAAACGATAGGAGCTGAAAGCATATGGTTTCAATTGTATGTGGAATTGTTCTCATTGAGCTCAAAAACCCTGAACTGAAGTATATACAGCATGTTACTGGTCAGTATTGGAAAGATTTAGGGAGGTGGGTAAGGACAAGAGGCTGACTGAGATTTGGCGGTGTGGAGATGAGAGGAATGGGAACTGAGGCAGGGCAGAGGCAGCTCGAACTCTTTAAGGGGTGACTGACAGGCTATCCCTCACGTGACTGGAAAGAGGAAGCCAAACATAGACTTGAATAATTCTCCCTGAGAAGACTAAATGGTATTGTGGTGATAATCTGTAGCAGCAGTACTGAAAACACTGGTAGTGCCTGGATGAGAGAAGATGCAGATCCAAATATTTTAATGAATCAATTAATAATTGGCAATGGTTTGAATTTACAGTTTCTCAGAAATATTGTGGGCAGTTTAATGAGAACATTGCTGATTTATTTTTATTTACTTTTTCATGAGATGTGACCATCAATGGTAAAGTCAGTACTTATTGGTTTATTCTAATTACTCATACAAACAAGAGTAGTGAGCTGTCCTTGGTTGCTGCTGCTCTTATGGTAGAGGCACACCCTCAGTGCTGTTAGGGAGTGAATTCCTGGATTTTTGATGGAACGACTGAAAGAGCAATGACAAACGTCCAAGTCAAGCTGATGTGAGAGTGTGGGGGAATTTGCAGGTGGTGGTGTTCACATATACCTACTGCCTTTGTCATTTTAAATTGTGGAGGTTGCCAGGTGTGAGTTTGCAAGGAGCTGTTGAAGGAGCCTTCACAAATTATTAGAATATTGTGGAGTTCATCAGCTGCTGTCATGGAATTTCTCTTCACTGTCAAAATGTGAGTACAATTTTCCAAGCAGCTTGTGGTGTATAGATTGGCCTCAAGGCCACTCAGTGAGATCGAAGCTCGTAATGAAATGAATTATTTTTCCATTTAGTCATTACGGAGCATCAAACAGCCTTAAGGAAAGGCTGCATGCAGAATTGTAATATTGCTGTTTTGACAAAGTATGGTGCTCAACTGAGTGGCCTTTTCACTTACCTCCAATATATACAGTAAAGCATATCGTAACACCTGTAATATCTTTTATTTGTTAAAAAGCAAACTTACTTAGAGGATGGAACCAGAATCCAACTTTCATATTAAAGAAAGATTCATACCTGCTCTTCCACAGATTTTCACACTCCTACACTCACTCCACAGCTCTCTGACAGGTTTATCACCAGACTGCATTACAATGGCTGGCCAAGGATAGGGAGTAGAGCATCGCTGGTTAAATTCACTTTAGCATTTTAATTGTCTACTCACCCTATTTCCACTACAACTCAGACAGGATTAAATGTGTTTTATTTGTTCAAAAACACCTTTAAGATAGGAATCAAAATCAGAATCTATGTTCAGCAATATTTACACACTTCCAATGCACTACTCTGAATCTTAATCTAAATCTAATAATGACAATAAATTTATTGTGCCTGCAGCCCTGTATGCCCATAACTAACTAAGAATGGTTATACGTTTACACTTTTAGCTAAACAATGCAAATATTAGACCTTCATGTATTGAATTATTCATTCACTGTAAAGCTACTTGATTGAGTTTTTTGAAGAAGTAACAAAGAAGATTGATGAAGGCAGAGTGGGGGATTTGATCTAGATGGACTTCAGTAAGACATTCGACAAAGTTCCACATGGTAGACTAATTAACAAGGTTAGATCATGTGGAATACAGGAAGAACTAGCCATTTGGATTCAGAACGTTCTCCAAGGTAGGAGTCAGAGGGTGGTGCTGGAGGGCTGCTTTTCAGACTGGAGGCCTGTGACCAGCAGTGTGCCACATGGATCAGTGCTGAGGTCCACTCTCTTTGTTATTAAACAAATTATTTGGATGCGAATATTGGAGGCATAGTTAGTAAGTTTGCAAATGACACCAAAAGTGGTGGTGTAGTGGACAGAGAAGAAGGTTACCTCAGAGTACAATGGGACCTTGGTCAGACGGGCCAATGGGCCGAGATATAGCAAATGGAGTTTAATTTAAATAAATGTGATTCTACATTTTGAAAAGGCAAATCAGGGCAGGACTTATACACTTAATGGTAAGGTAGTGTTGCTGGACAAAGAGACGTTGGAGTGCAGGTTCATAGTCTTGAAAGTAGAATCATAGGTGGATAGGATAGTGAAGAAGGCATTTGATATGCTTTCCTTTATTGGTCAGAGTATTGAGTATAGGAGTTGGGAGGTCATGTTGCAGCTGGACAGGACATTGGTTACACCATTTTTAGAATACTGCATTGAATTCTGGTCTCCAGCTAAAGGAAGGATGTTGTGAAACTTGAAAGATTTACAAGTATGTCTCCAGGGTTGGAGAATTTGAGTTATAGGGACAGGCTGAATAGGTTGGGGCTGTTTTCCTTGGAGCACTGGAGGCTGGGGGGGGGGGGGGGGGTGACCTTATAGAAATTTATAAAATCATGAGGGGTATGGATAGGCTCAATAACCAAGATCTTTTCCCTGGGTTGAGGGAGTCCAGAACTAGAGGGCATAGGTTTAGGGTGAGAGGGGAAAGATATAAAAGGGATCTAAGGGGCAACCTTTTCACACAAAGGGTGGTACATGTGTGGAATGAACTGCCAGAGGAAGTGGTGGAAGACTGGCACAATTGTAACATTTAAAAAGCATTTAGATGGATATATGAATAGGAAGGGTTTAAAGGGATATGGGCTAAATGCTGGTCAATGGGACTAAATTGACAATATATTCGATCAGCATGGATGAGCTGGAACGAAGTGTCTGTTTCCGTGCTGTACAGCTTTATGACTCTATAACACAGGAATAATAAATTCAATACAATTCAATGTATTGATGGCTTAATACAACAATAGCTACCATAGATAGTGTTTAATCACAATATTTTTCTTTGAGAGTCAGTGTGGTACACAGGGAAATTATATGATAACAAGAATGAATGAATGGAAATAATACTTTATTCAACAGCAGCTGAAGGATTTTAACTGAACATACATTCGAAGGGAGAACATCTGAAAGCCACAAAGTTCAACTGGAACAGCAACAGCCAGAGGATTCCATAATGGTAGGAATGTTTGTGTTGGATTTTGGCAGGAGGAGAGATGCCCTGTTCTGTGAGGAGGCCAAAAGATCAGTTCACAGCCTCACCTCCATCATACTGTGGAGTGTCAGGTATTAAAAGCATCTTACCACTCATTTGCATGTACTCTACTAATAATAGTGGAATTGCTGTTCTTATATAGTATCCATTGAAGTAGCATTGACAGCAAAACAGCCATTTCAAACCAACAAAATCCAAACAGAAAGTAATTAGGAAATATCAATTACCAAGGTTCTGAGAATCAGATTACAAGGTGGTATCTGACTCACAGGTGACAAGCTTATTTAGAATGCCTTTGCTATCCCTGAGCGCTGAAGTTAATAAAGATGGTGTTGCTAATTGTCATCTGGTGTACAGGGTTCCAAGTGTTGAGCTAGCTTATTGTAGCCAAGGTGAAAAGTTCTACAATTTCCTGTTTGTCTAGTTTTGAGGATAAAGAACACACAGACTTGCTGCTCTGAGGAACTTGCTACAATCCTTCCTGAAAGGCTGCAGGTTGGAAAGCAAACAGTCTTTGAGTTTTTTGCAAGGGAGGCATGACAACTTGTGACCTACTAGCCATGCAGGTCAAGGGTGACAATGTAAAAACTTGGTGCGTGCTCCCCCTCTTCCATTCCCCATCACAGCTGGATATGGGTCTGCAAGGGTTAATATTTGATAGCATGTAATAAGCATCCACCCATTACAATGATGTCACGGCAAGTCTGACAGAAGATAGTGTCCTGTCAATACACTTTGTATCAATGACATAAATTCAATAAATTACATTTTATCTACTCTTTGTTAGACCAGAAAGTGTCTATTCTCAAGCACACTAATCCCCGTAAATCCCAGAAAACCCACACATATAATAAGCTTCCACCACGTATATAATGACAACAATGGAGCAACTAGGTCACAAGCCATTGTCTGCACCTCCAGATTGCCTACAGTCTCTGAGCTCAACAGGAGGCTCCAGCAGCATTGTTTTGTTGAGAATACGGTAACAATAGCCTACTCAGCTTCAAGGTAGGCCCTACCTTAATGGCAATTTACACAAAAATATTGCTGCAATGTAAATTAGCATGAAATGAACACCAGGGGAGAAAGAGGATTCCATAATGGTAGGAATGTTTGTGTTGGAGGTTGGCAGGAGGAGAGATGTCCTGTTCAGTGATGAAGAGGCCAAAAGATCAGTTCACAGCCTCATCTCAGACACGTCAGTGACACCTTCAGAGCTAATAACCCGGCAGCTGTGGAAAAGAAGTTCAATTGCCTTCAGGTGAGTGGATAATGTCAGTGAATGTCTCTTCATAAGACATCTACTCACCTTTTTATCCATGATGTGGAGGTGCCAGTGTTGGTCTGGGGGTGGACAAAGTCAGAAGTCTCACGACACCAGGTTATAGTCCAACAGGCTTATTTGAAATCACATGTTTTAGGAGCGCTGCTCCTTCAACAGGTGAAGTAGGGGGAAGCACACAGGCACAAAATTTATATGCAGAGAGATAATGATAAGCTAATTCCAGGTAAGGAAGAGTGCCAAATGATAAATACAATGGTGTGAGTGGAGCATCGACAGGCTGAAGAACAAGTCTTTGCAGGTGATCAGAAGTGTCAAAAGTGTGAGTAAAGTATCAACAGCTGAACAAGTGAAGGGATGACCTATAATCCAACCAAATTTACAGAGAAAATCAAAAATAAGATAGTTCTGGAGACAAACCAAATGGCTGGAATAACATGATAGATATGAGTCGCCTGATGAGGGTCTAACAAAAGTAACAAGTAATCCAAAACTGTACAAACTAATTAAGGTAGAGAGATCATAGCAATTTATCAAAGTGCTGGTATCAAACAGTACAGTAAGGAAGATTTTATGGATACAGAACAGTGTGGTGGGGCCACATGTAGCGTGACAAGAACCCGACACAGTTGTTGGGGTGATTACACTACTAGGGTGTTTAATGTAGGGCTAGGGAGGGTAATACTATTACTGCAACAGACACTTCTAGTTCCAGCCCTGAAACGGTTAATAACAGCCATGCGGGCTGAAGCTGGCAACTGCATGACTACCTGTCTGGAGCTCGCAATTGATATACATTTTGTTAATTAAATCATGGAGCCTGTAACTACCAGCCAGTGTCAATTGTTCCATCGAAACTCATGATCGATAAAGGAACCTGTAATTGTCAGACAGTGTGAATTGCTCTATCGGAACTCATAGTTGATAAAAGTACCTGTTAATTTACTTGCTGAAACTATTGATTAAATCACGGAAAACGACTAGCCTGTCAGACACATAGTAATGAGAGTTGACTCTCTAAACAATGAACTATTGATTACGGGATCGGAACCGCTGGCCCCAGGACGTCTGTGCCATTGTCAAGCACAGCAGGAGCTGGACAGGCACCTCGATGCGGCCAATGGGAAGACGGATCCCATCGCGCGCAGATGAACGGACCAATGAGGAAGGCGGACAAGGAAAATCTGACCGGGGACTCCAGGCAGCGCGAAGTATAACTGTGCCAAGTCCGAACGGGGGGGGGGGCAGAACGCCTTCTCCAACGAATGCATGCTTGATAATTCGTTGTATCGTTTCCCAGTTAAGATTCTGTGAATAAACGACAGTCTGCACCAAACTAAAGATGCCAGTGTGGGTCTCTCCTTCCAAAAGAACACGCAAAGACGGGACCCTGTGGGTCCGTCATAACACAGTTGAGGCCGTCTTCTTGGGACAGAACTTGGCTATCAGTTTCAGCTCGGCAGCTCTGCCTTGTTGTGTATCTTGGAGGACCCGAAGATCAGAGAACGGATATTCTTGATGGCTGAGGTGCTCCGAAACTGGGAGGGAACATTCTTGTTTGGCAATTGTTGCGCAGTATCAGTTCATCAATTGTCGTAGCATCTGCTTGGTCTTGCTGATATACCATACCTCGGGGCATCTTGCCTGCAGTGTATGAGATAAACAATGTTGGCCAAGTCACATGAAGACCTGCTGTGTACTTGGTGGGTGTTGTTCCCATATGTAATGGTAGTATCCGTGTTGATGATCTGACACATCTGGCAGAGATTGCAGTGGCAGAGTTTTGGGGTTTGTGGTCACTGATCTCCTGAAGGCTGGGTAGTTTGCCGTGAACGATGGTCTGTTTGAGGTTAGGCAGCTGTTTGAAGGCTAGGAGGAAGTGAGGACTGCAGATGCTGGAGATCAGAGTCAAAGAGTGTGGTGCTGGAAAAGCACAGCCGGTCAGGCAGCATCCAAGGAGCAGGAGAATCGACATTTTGAGCATTAGCCCTTCATCAGGAAGGAGGCCTCATTCCCGATGAAGGGCTATGCCCAAAAAGTTGACTCTCCTGCTCCTTGGATTCTGTCTGACCAGCTGTGCTTTTCCAGCACCACACTCATTGATACTGCTTGAAGATGAGAAGTAGGGGCAGAGGGATGGCCTTGATTAATTACCTTGCTATTATCTCTCTGCACATAAATTCTGTGTCTGTGTACTTCCCACCACTTCACCTGATGCTCTGAAAGCTTACAATTTCAAATAAACCTGTTGAACTATAACCTGGTGTCATGTGTCTTCTGACTTTGTCCACCTCTACATCACAAACTTTCATGCTGCTCAATACATTATAGGGCCAGTCGCTCCAGTAGGAGTACTCCCTGATACTCAGGACTCCTTAATCCAGTCACGTAAACAATCAAAGCAGCAAGCCTTACACTCACCTCTTGTTCAGTTGCAGAAGGCACATCATCCAATTACCGTGCAATGCACTCACTGACCTTCTTCCATTTCTCTTGCAGGAAAATAGGTATTTGGTCACATGAGCAGCTCTTACTAGAAGCTAGTACAGATAGGCTGTAATCATTGCATGATTCTATCATGGTGCTGACTGTGACAGAACCTATAAGCATCCAAAAACTGCTGTGAACATTAACAACGATGGCACGATCTTGTCTTGTGTTCCCTGTGAACTAGTGGCCAGCTTCATCCCACTGTCTGACATGATCAACAAAGTTGCTGATGAAGAATCCATGGACCTCTGGCTTCCCAACCAACCACCCTCCAATAAGTAGTGACCTTCTCCTTCCGAGTGCCAGATTTCAGACACCCAAGAATTGCCAATTGCCCAACACAGCAGCCCAATGAGAGATAGAGATATAGATAGAGAGACAGAGAGACAGAGAGACAGAGAGAAGTACAGCATGGAAACAGATTTTCCGGTCCAACCCGTCCATGCCGACCAGATATCCCAACCCAATCTAGTCCCACCTGCCACCAAGCGGCCATTATCCCTCCAAACCCTTCCTATTCATATACCCATCCAAATGCCTTTTAAATGTTGCAATTGCACCAGCCTCCACCACTTCCTCTGGCAGCTCATTCCATACACGCACTACTCTCTGTGTGAAAAGGTTGCCCCATAGGTCCCTTTTATATCTTTCCCCTCTGACCCTAAACCTATGCCCTCTAGTTCTGGACACCCCCACCCCAAGAAAAAGACTTTGTCTATTTATCCTATCCATGCTCCTCATAATTTTGTAAACCTCTATAAGGTCACTTCTCAGCCTCTGATGCTCCAGGGAAAACAGCCCCAGCCTGTTCAGCCTCTCCCCATAGCTCAAATCCTTCAACCCTGGCAACATCCTTGTAAATCTTTTCTGAACCCTTTCAAGTTTCACAACATCTTTCTGAGAGGAAGGAGACCAGAAGCTCTACAGATCTGACACTCTAACAGATCAGTTCAGATACTGCCATTGAACATACCTTGGAGGTTAATATAGAATTTTTTGCCCCAGCTGACTGTATGGCTATGACCCAGATGAGTTCTGCTACAGGAGATTCAGATGAAGACTTCAACAGGGACTCAAAGGGGAAGCACTGATGGGCGTACAACCAAGATGCTGCTGCATTGGCTTGCCAGATAGATGGCATTCTGTCACTGTTAAGGAGCATGGAGGATCCGATTCCAACTTGCCTTCTTCACAACTTTTGCTCCATGTCCCAAAAAACCAAAGTCACTGTCAGTGTTAACCCTCTGTTGCAGCCACTGTATGGATAGATCAACTTGTCCTGTGCATCCTCCCCCCACCACACCACCCAATCCCATAAAGTTCCAACAATACTGTACACTCTGACAGTTTCAAGGGATGTCAATTGAAGAGAAAACTGACCAAAAACAATGATTTTACTTCCACAACCTTAATTTGAATCCCCCTGACAGGATGAAGTGACCTTGATCAATTTTACTTCACTTTCAATTGAACAAGAGCCAACAACATTAAACTACAATTCTCATTAAAATGGGGAAAACGTACAAATAAACATTAATCGAACAGGAATACTGCTTTGAACTTACGATTATTTAAATTAGCTGAGTGAGGGAAAGTATAGGAAGTTTTCCACAGTAGGACTCGAGCTGAACAACACGGACGTTGCCACAATATGTTAAAATATTCAATTCTTCAGTAATGGAAGGTGAAGACCATAAAGTCCAAAACCCAAATTTTAAAGGATTTTACATAGGTTGTAAGAGTTGAGAAAATGCCAAGAAAATTTATACCTAGCCGAGGCTCCACAGTTCGGTTGGCAAGTTCATCAACGAACACAAATCGTCCACCACCAAAGTCAGTCCTGTAGTCAGAGAGGTACAGTAGTGAAGTGTAGTCAAATGATCCATATGTCACCTGGGAAAAACACCAGAACAACTCGTCAAATCTCAGTCCTGTTTGAATTCCTGGGAAGAAAATATCATTTAACATTATCCGGTGTAATGAGTTGGAAATGTTCTCAGCTCATCTGTCAAACTGTCAACAAACTGTGTGCAACAGCATAAATGTTCATCCCCTGCAATATGATAGTCATAATATGAACATACTTCTTTATAAAACTGTTTGCAGTAAAATAACTTTTTGAAGAATTGCCCAGGTATAGACTGAACTGTCATTCGTCATTTCACTGCTGTTTATAAGATTTTACTGAGTGAAATCTGCCCTTCTGCATTGGTCCACTTTCCAAGAGCTACTGTGGAGCATTTTGAGGCACCTAGGTCTTTCCAGTTTATTAGACAAGCAATTTAATGTAATATGAATGCACGTTCTTCTTTGTACATTATCGGCATTAGTTGAACCTAAACATGTGGCAGTTGTAGAACTGGCATGGTCAGGTAACCAAGTTTTTAATTTTTGAGTGTAAAAGATGTGTGCAATATAGGGAAACAATACTTCAATATTCCTCTAATATATTTGATATTACACAATAAAAACAAAATCAGCCTGGAAAGAATGCTTTATGAACTGCAACATTATGAACTGAATGATTATTGCAGAATTATGGACCAGACCAAACGCCCTCAAAATACATAAAGAAGATTGCTGTGACCATAACTTTTTCTTATTTTAAAGGCAAGTGCCAGGCATGGCATTCTAGATGCAATTGATTGATCACACTACTAGTCTGGAAGTAGGACTCACTTTATTCATACACTATAGTTAAAATACAACAAAAGAAAGATTTGGATTAACTTAACTCTGCTAGAAAACTTAACAGAATAGCAGATTATTTAACTACTAAACAGTAACTGTTTCAATATAGTAATCTTCCTTAAACACACCTTTGGCAAAGGCATATTTAGTAAATATGTAATTCTCAAGTCCAGAAGGAAAAACATCAAATGAAAACTCAGAGACAGTAGCAGGAAGAGATACCCGGCAGCTTCCAAACCCAGCTTCAAGACCATGGCATCTGCTACTGAAAAACTAAAACTAAAAATCCTGGTTCTGTGGGAGCTTAACCCCACCCATTCAGGCTGCTTCTATTGTTCTGATTTAGAAAGCACCCCAGGGCCTCACAAGCTGGTTACCTTATATTATTTCAAGCAGACTGCCCAGTGCCTCTGTCCCAATCCTTCTTCATTTAAAAACAAAACAGAAAAAATACACCTCTTAAAGCCATTGTATCGTCACATGCAGTCTTGTCAAATTCCTCTGTTTTTCTGGCAGATACACTGAGTTATTAATTTAGAGCCTTCGTTCCTTTTACTTTTTTTTAAAATGAAGATAATAAAATGATTTATTACAACTGAGGTTATGACAGCACACTGATAACATCAGAGGTAAATACACCACTAAAATCAGTGATCTTTTACATAAGGGCACAGCTGTGGGACTCTAGAAAATAGCAGTAGAGATACAAACCTAAATGAACATCCAAAAAAGTGATGGAGAGCACTGTTGGCAGTACTAACAGCTGCAACCTCTCAATAATAACCAGATCAATGATGTGCTTGTGGCCTGCCAGGAACCACCAGCTCCAAACCTCATTATAAGTTTGTTCAAACATGAACGAATGAGCTCATGTCCAGAGGAGAGGGGAGAGTGACAGCCCTTGATATCAAGGAAGTGTTCACTTGGATGTGGTATGAAGGATTTCAACAAAATTGAAATCAGTGGGAAGCAGGGAAGATTTTCTCCACACTAGAGTCATACCTGGCACAAAGAATGACAGTTGAAGTCATTAGAGACCAGTCATCTCTGCTCCAGGACATTGCTGCAGGATTTACTCAGGATATTGTTTAAAGCCTAGCCATCTCCAGTTGCTTCATCAATGATTTTCCCACCATCAAAAATTCAGAAACAGAGATGTTCGCTGATGATTTCAAAATGTTCAACGCCATTTGCAATTCTTTAGATACTGAAACAGTTCTTGTCCACATGCAGCGATACTTGGATGATATTCAGGTATGTGTTAATGAGTCACAAGTAACATTTGAACGACACAACTGCTAGGCAATGACTATTCCCAACAAGAGAGAGGCTAACCACCTCTCCTTGATATCCATCACGCAATATCCTACTATCAACACCCTGGGATTACCACTGAGCAGAAACGGAACTGGGCCAACCAAATTAATACTGGGCTATAAAAGCAAGTCTGAAGCTGGGAATTCTGCAACACATCCTGAATACTAAAAAATCCATTCCCCATCAATAAAGCACGAGTCAAGGTAACTCCCAACAACATCTAACAAAATAATAGACTGCTTGATCATCAAACTATTCACCACTTGAAACTTTCATCTCTGCCATTAGCTCCAGTTTCTACAAGATCCAAGTGGCAACTTGTCAAGTCTTCTTCAAGATTGCCTTCCAAACCCATAAACTTTACCATCTTGAAGAATAAGAGTAGATGTTGTACGTGAACACTGCGACCTGCAATTTCTTCTCCAAGTCATACACCATCCTGATTTCAGACTATATTGCTGTTGTTCTTTCATAGTCTCTGAGTCAAATCCTTGAACTCTAATAACTCTGTGGGTGCACATACACTACATGGACTGCAGTCGTTCAAGAAGGCAGTTTGTTGCCTTCTCCTAAAGGGCAAATAAACATGAACAATAAATGCAGGTCTCACCCAGGACACTCCCATCCCATAAATAAAACTTTATAAAACAAGCTACAGTCTGTTCAACAAAACCCTCCCTTGCACCTCAGATTTTTGAATTTAGGTTTGACCTGTCTTCAAGTTTCATGTTCAGAAACAATGCATCACTCTCACCTTTGCCTAGACAGAAGATACATTTCTTTGACTTCAAAGCATCTCTGATTCAAATGCTTCTGAAATGGGATCACAAATTTTCCTCTCTGAAATATGGGAATTCTATAAAGAATTCATTTTCATTTGCCTTCAGAATCAATGTAGAAAGGGTTTTATCTGTTTTGTAGAAATGAGGAACAGAGAAAGATAAGCATCAAAAGCATTAGAAACAAGAATGGCCCGTGGCAGTAGCAAATGGATTTCATGCTGGGAAGTCAGCTGTGTGCAAAAAAAGAAAGCAGGGATATTTACCCAAAGATAACAATCTGTTAGAGCTTTTGGCAAACTTACATAAATGTCAAATTTGCAATCATGAAGAACATGTTAGGATGCAATGGAGCAAACTAAAGAATAAAACATGCTTGAAACATTTTTTTTGAAGTAGCAATAAGGTTCTACTCACTGCTTCCTGAATGAGAGATTGGAAGATGACAGTTGAGAGGAAGAGACATTTAAAAGGAAACAGCTGGTGCCCAAGCAGATGTGCCATTACTGACTCATCTCAATATGTTCAACACAGCTGTGCAATCCCAACAGTTAAAACTCCTGCATTGATAAGTGAATCAAGGGCTAAACATTCACATAAAATACACATCCTTAAAAGAAAAGGAAATCTTATATTTTCAACAGGTCTCATCATATCTCTCAATAATATCTAAAAACACTTCAAAACAATTAATTTGTAATGTAGTGACTTCATGTAATGAAACAGACAGTGCCGCAAACAGCAATGAGATAAATGATCACTTAATCTGTTTTGAGAAAGGGATAGTCCAATTCCTCCTTTATGAAAAAAATATAAATTTAGTTATTTTTAAGTATGATTTGAAAGAACTCCAACAATTTGCAAGTTTTGAAAAACAAACTTGGTATCAGTGCCAACTTCCTAATTTACCTTGAATTCTCTCCTACTACTGTCAACCTGGATGTGGTTCTGCAGGATTGATCAAAACTGTTAGGGAACTTTCAGTTTAAAATACCTCTCCATGTTTTTGAGGTTCACGGTGTTCATTTCTCTGCAACTACTTGAAACAAGGTTTAGGGATAATATTTAATAAAGCATTGTGAAAAAAGAGGCAGAAGAACCCTGCAATTTTGCTTATATCAAAACTAAAAATACATTACTTTTCTAGCATAAGATAACATAGTTTCACATCAATTCCTGGTATTTTAGCCAGTTTTAGCACCTTTTTCTTGTTACGTTTTGATATACAACACTACATGACATCTACAAATTTCAAAGTGCGAGCGTTGGTAGTGGTTGGCATCTGGATGAGTATTCTGTCCCTGTGACCTCTTTGCGAACCCATTCAGTCCTCACCTATTTGCTTTCTCTCTCACACATTGTCACGACTGTGTGGTTTTAGTTTTACAGACTTGGGGGAAGAAAATAGACAGGATAGCATTTTTATTTGAAAATGCATGAAACGCTTTCAAGGTAGCACTCCCATTCTGCTGGAAGGGTTTAAAGCCTATAAAACTGTGTCATCTTGGCATCAATCACAAAGATGGACATTTAGAACTTGATTAATCTTGAAAAATACATTAGGTCCTTCCAAAGGTGTGAGAATTCAAAGTTCCCAGGAGAACAAGTGACAGAAAAGGATAGTAGCACAATAAACTCTTTTGACCAATGGAACAATGCCTCACTGATATTAACATAGCAGCGATTTTCCTTTGTTTGTAATAAAGACAGGATTTGAAAGCATTTTGTGCAAAACCACTCTGAAAAACCTTGAGACACACCATCAGAGAGGATTCTGGACAGAAAGGAGCACAAGAGGATGAAGACGTTCAGAAATCAACAGCTATTCTACCAAAAGAAGCCCCAACAACCTGTAAAGACGGTATTTGCAGAAGCAGTGAGGAAAAAGATACCTTTCAAAATTCCTGTTGCCCCTGTGGATCTATCATACAAACAAAAACTAAGTATTCAAGTATAGAAGCTAACTCAGCTGCTGAATTTTACTTCAGGTTTCAACTCCGTTTCAGATATTGTGTTATGAGATATTGTGTTACAGGTCATCTTTGTTAACTCAGTCGCCAGCACACTATATTTTACTGCATTTTCACACCTTATCAGCCCTAACTACAAGCAGCATTTGCCTCCGCAAACAGAACAATACCGTCTCCATCAAGTCCCCACGAAACATTATAATATTAATTAGCCCTTACCAACCATCTCCTGGACCTGAATAGATTCCCCGATTAGTAAGTACCTGTTAAATATCTTTAAACTGGGCTAATAACCCTGAAGAAACTAACTGACAAAACAGCGCTTCCATGAAATTACATGAATGAATGAAACTCATACCGGCAAATAGTAAACAAATTTCACAACCCAGCCGCAGTAATCAGGTTAATATCCTTTCTTCTTTTATTAAGTACAGGTACAATTTCTAACTTATTTATAAAACCATAAGATATAGGAGTGGAAGTAAGGCCATTCAGCCCATTGAGTCCACTCTGCCATTCATTCATGGCTGATGGACATTTCAAAGCCAACTTACTCAGACTCTCCCTGTATCCCTTAATTCTTTGCAAGATTAAGAATTTATCAATCTCTGCCCTGAAGACATTTAACATCCCAGCCTCCACTGTGCTCTGTAGTAATGAATTCCACAGGCCCACTGTTCTCTGGCTGAAGGAATGCCTCCTCATTTCCGTTTTAAATTGACCCCCACTAATTCCAAGGCTGTGCCCACAAATCCTAGCATTCCTGCCTGACGGAAACAAATTCCCAGTATCCACCTTTTCTAAGCAATGCATTATCTTGTAAGTTTCTATTAGATCTCCCCTCAATTTTCTAAACTCTAATGAATACAATTCCAGGATCCTCAGCCGTTCTTCATATGTTAGGCCTACCATTCCAGGGATCATCCATGTGAATCTCCGCTGGACATGCTCCAGTGCCAGTATGTCCTTCCTGAGGTGTAGGGCTCAAAAGTGGACACAGTATTGTAAATGGGGCCTAACCAAAGCTTTATAGAGTTCAGTAGCACATTGCTGCTTTTACATTCCAACCCTCTTGAGATAAATGCTGAAAATGTGTTGCTGGTTAAAGCACAGCAGGTCAGGCAGTATCCAAGGAATAGGAAATTCGACGTTTTGGGCATAAGCCCTTCATCAGGAATGAGGAGAGTGTGCCAAGCAGGCTAAGATAAAAGGTAGGGAGGAGGGACTTGGGGGAGGGGCGATGGAGATGTGATAGGTGGAAGGAGGTCAAGGTGAGGGTGATAGGCCGGAGTGGGGTGGGGGCGGAGGGGTCAGGAAGAAGATTGCAGGTTAGGAGGGCGGTGCCGAGTTGAGGGAACCGACTGAGACAAGGTGGGGGGAGGGGAAATGAGGAAACTGGAGAAATCTGAGTTCATTCCTTGTGGTTGGAGGGTTCCCAGGTGGAAGATGAGACGCTCCTCCTCCAGCCGTCGTGTTGTTATGTTCTGCCGGTGGAGGAGTCCAAGGACCTGCATGTCCTCGGTGGAGTGGGAGGGAGAGTTAAAGTGTTGAGCCACGGGGTGGTTGGGTTGGTTGGTCCGGGTGTCCCAGAGGTGTTCTCTGAAGCGTTCTGCAAGTAAGCGGCCCGTCTCCCCAATATAGAGGAGGCCACATCGGGTGCAGCGGATGCAATAGATGATGTGTGTGGACATACAGGTGAACTTGTGGCGGATATGGAAGGATCCCTTGGGGCTTTGGAGGGAAGTGAGGGAGGAGGTGTGGGCGCAAGTTTTACATTTCCTGCGGTTGCAGGGGAAGGTGCCAGGAGCGGAGGTTGGGTTGGTGGGAGGTGTGAACCTGACGAGGGAGTCACGAAGGGAGTGGTCTTTGCGGAACGCTGATAGGGGAGGGGAGGATGACAACATTACATTTGCTTTCTTAACCATGGACTCAACCTGCAAGTCAACCTTTAGAGAATCCTGGACGAGCACTCCCAGACCTCTTTGTACTTGGGCTTTATAAATTTTCTCACCATTTAGAAAATAGTCCATGCCTGCATTATTTTTCCCCAATGCAAGACTTCACATTTGCTCACATTGAATTTCATCAGCCATTTCTTGGACCACTCTCCTAAACTGTCTAAATCTTTCTGCAACCTCCCCACCTCCTCAGAACTACCTGCCTGTCCACCTAACTTTGTATTATTGGCGAACTTCGCCAGAATGCCCCCAATCCCTTAAAGTGAACAGCTGCAGCCCCAACACTGAACCCTGTGGGACACCACTTGTCACTAGCTGCCATTCTGATAAAGAACGTTTTATCCCAACCCTCTGCCTTCTGTCAGACAGCCAATCCTCAATCCATGCCAGGAGCTCACCTCAAACACCATGGGCTCTCACCTTACTCAGCAGCCTCCCGTGAGGCACCTTAACAAAGGCCTTTTGGAAGTCTAGGTACATAACATCCACTGGGTTTCCTGGTCTAACCTACTTGTTACCTCTTCAAGGAATTCTAACAGGTTTGTCAGGCATGACCTCTCCTTAACTAAATCCATGCTGACTTGTTCTAATCCGACCCTGCACTTGCAAGAATTTAGAAATCATATCCTTAATGATGGATTCTAGAATTTTAATATAACTGCGGTTAGGCTAATCGGCTTCGAATTTTCCATCTTTTGTCTTGATCCTTTCCTGAACAAGGGGGTTACAACAGCGATTTTCCAATCATCTGGGACTATTCCTAACTCCAGTGATTTTTGAAAGATTACAGCCAATGCCTCTGCTATTTCTTCAGCCACCTCCCTCAGCACTCGAGGATGTAGCCCATTGGAGCCAAGAGATTTATCAATTTTTAGACTTTTTAGCTTTTCTAGCACTTTCTCTTTTGTAATGGTTACCATTCTCAACTCTGCCTCTTGACTCTCCTTAATTGTTGGGATATTACTCATGTCTTCCACTGTGAAAACCGGCACAAAGTATTTATTAAATTCTTCAGCTATTTCCTTATCTCCCATCACTAGCCTTCCTGCATCAATTTGGACTGGCCCAATTTATGCTCTACCTATTTAGAGCACATAGGCCTAGTACTTTTACTAACTTAAAAGACAAAAGGACTAACACTTCTTAATTATGCAAGCAGATCAGAGACCCACGATGCCACAACTTAGCATCATTAGGCAGGATTGCTGGGGACATCGTCTAAACCGAACAGTCACTGACAGGTCTTTGAGGGTAAGAAGCTTCCTCCTTGGAGTCATGATCTAGTCCATGAACGCAATCCTGAACCTTTCATGAGGTGGCTATTTTGTTTCAAATCCCCTGCATCTAGACCTCAGATTGGTTAACATAGGCTATGCCAGGAAATTACCCACAGCAGAAAATTGCCAACTACGTGTGAATTAGGGAGATCGTGAGTGACCCTGGAAAACCAAAGCTATCACCTTTGGGAAACAGAGGGACTCCAGCACTCTATATTCCCAGTATCATTTTTACGAACCCTTAAAACCAGGAAAGTAAAGATCGAAAAAATGGTTGGGCAGAGATTAGAGGATGGCATGTGAGGTGGATGCGCATGGACCTGCAACCTCTGAGAGTACAGACAAGTGCGCTAAAGAAACACCTCACCCAAAGAAAGGGCCAATGAAGAATGTGATAGCCTAGACTGGATAAGAGGAAGACATATGCCCTATCCCTGGGACGGGATACAAATTCTGAACATTATTGTAAAAGAGAAGGACGTCGCCTACATGAGGCAGTAAAAAATGTGCTTGGAGAGTACAAGCAGAAGCTGCAAGCTGACTGGACAGCAATAAAACATTGGGCACAAGGGTATATTCGGCATAAGACCAATTGGACAAAAGTCACAGGTTGCTGTCAAAAACCCACAGAAGTAGTCACAGAATATGAGTAACGGTTTAGGAAGACCTGGAAAGAATATGTAGGAGTCCCAACAGTACACGATGACAGAGATTTTGAAGGTTGTGCTTATAGTCCACTGAAGTCTGCTTTTTTGGCTGGACTTAAACCTGAGCTCACTAAGATGTTAAATGCACCATACCGGACTGGGATCAGAGGGCGACTAATTACTATGAACGGGTGGACTGAGCCCACCAGCTCAAACAAGGTATGGGCGTCGAGTTGTGAGCCCTTCAGGCAGGACAAATGAAACAGACCCCCAGTAACCCTGAGAAGACAGAAGACAAATGCCCAGGGAAGTGTCACTTCTGTGGGAAGGAAGGCAATTGGGCCAGGGGGTGCTGACAAAAAAGGACAAAGGAGAAATCACCTAAGAAGCAATGAGGAATAGGAGACCCTGGGAGCTGGGAACACCAATCTCCTAGAACAGTTCAAAAAACTAACCATCCAGCAGCAGCAGGAGCTGCTAAAGTTGACAAAAAAACTGGAAAAGCCCGCCCTGTGCCCCTCTACATTCCTCCTGGCTTTTTGTCAGCAGAGGGGAGATGGATTGTATGTGACCATGAGGGCAGGCAATCTGGACACTGAGTGCCTTTTGGACACAGAAGCAGAATTGACATGCCTACCCAGAAGATTCAACTATAGAAGCTAAAACAGCTGCTGAATCTTATTTCAGGTTTCACCCCTTCACATCAGAAAGAGAAATGTCAAAAAGAAACAAGCACACAGTCATAGAGACATTCAGTATGCAAATAGATGCTGCAGTCCAACTTATTCGCATCATCAGACATTCCAATTGGACCTAGTCCTATTTGCCAGCATTTGGCCCATATCCCACTAAGCCCTTCCAAATCATACACCCATCCAGATGCCTTTTAAATCATGCAATTTAATGCCATTTAAATATTGTAATTGTGCCCACTTCCTCCATACACCCACCACTCTCTGCTTGAAAAAGTAATCCCCTGAAATCCTTTTTAAAACTTTCCCCTCTTATCTGAAACCAATGTCCTCTCGCTCTGAACTCTCCCACTAGACCCTGGCTATTCAGCCTCTCCCTATAGCTGAAGCCCCTCTGTCACAGCAACATCTTTGTCAATCTTTTCTGTCCCCTCTCAAGTATAACAATATCCTTCCGATAGAAGGGCGACCAGAATTAAACACAGATTTTTAAACTGACCTCACCAATGTCCTGCACAGTCACAGCATGACATCCAAGCTCCTAGGGAGGAGTGGGTACTGCAGATGCTGGAGATTAGAGTCAAGATTAGAGTAGTGCTGGAAAAGCACAGCAGGTCAGGCAGCATCTGAGCAGCAGGAAAAATCAATGTTTCAGGCAAAAGCTCTTTATTAGCCCTTCATCACCAATTGGGAATGAGCATTTCTGATGAAGAGCTTTTGCCTGAAACATCGATTTTCCTGCTCTTCGGATGCTGCCTGACCTGCTGTGCTTTTCCAGCACTACTCTAATCCTGATCCCAAATCCTATACTCAATGTTCTGACCAATGAGGTCCAAGCATGCCAAACATGTTCTTCACCGCCCTGCCTTATCTGTGACTCCTCTTTCAAGGAACTATGCACCTGCACCCTAGGTCTCTTTGTATGGCAACACTCTCCAAGACCCCAGTATTAACTGTATAAGTCCTATCTTGGTTTGCCTCACCAAAATTCAATACTTCATATTTACCTAAATTATACTCCATCTGCCACTCTTCGGTCCATTGGCCCTTTAAAAAAATTGTTCCTGAGGCATCTAGGAAATTAATGTTTTCTTTGTACGATGCTGTTTGAGTTTAAGAGATTGTTGGAATTTTGATGAACTCTTCTAATTCTGCTTCTGTGCGAGTTCAAATTTTCCGTACATCTTCCCCATTACAGAAGATGGTGTCACAATGTGTCTACATCACCTCACAAAAGAATGAAAAAAGGAGTTCCTGAATACCAAAAAGTAGCCCCCAAGCAATCTCAAGAGTCCTCAAAAATGAAAAGTTGTTTGAATGCCTGGCACAGATCAAACAGCAGTCTCACCAGCCTGTCTAAGTCAACAGTGTATTTATTAGGGCTTGAAAATAAACCAGAATGAAACACAATTCAAAGCCTGAAAATGGAATCTGATTACAAACCCTTGAGATTTACATATAAATTGAACCACGGCTAACAACTGAATAATTTTAGTGATCAAGAGAGAATAATTGCAAATAGCACATAAAACATTTGGGAAATTATAATTATGAGTTCACCTTCCAGGACATCGCTTAGCAATTAGAATCATGTTAAACTGAACAGTCCAAAAAATACTTATAAACTCAAATCGCTGAATCATAATTTGACACTTATATACAGATAAAACTACTGCGAAATGCAATCAACTTGTAGGTGTACTTTCAAGGAAACCTCAAATGGCTAGAACATTTGGAATTTATATCTTCAGCAATAAAAAGATTAAATCATAAGGCTGCATATTTAACATTTACAGTTAACCTGATCAGATTTTCAAAAGCTAATGTTACTCACTAACAAAACTAAGGAGAGCTTCCATATTCTGTTTTGTTTGAAAATCAAAGAAGAAACTTATTTGATAAACAGCAATCACAGGGAAGATTGCCTCTCGTGATCCCATTTACCCTGGGCAATGATATTTCCACATGTTTCTTAAGGGTCAGTTCCTCTGCTGTTACCAATTAAAAAGTACACATAACCCATAGATATTGAATGCTATATATACGTTACCATTTCTCCAACCAACACACTAACCTCCAGCATTGACATGTACAAGATATGCAGGACAATATGAAGCAATTTAAATAAGCAAATTTTCAAATAGTAGAAGCTGAAATTTACCAAAACCAGCTAAGTGCTTGTGGAGGGTTTCTCTGTGAAATCTTGCAAGTTTTCTTCCACTCCTCTCCTATTATGAATGTACATTATCTGTAAGGCCATGTTTTCATTCTATCTTTCACTCACTAACAACAAACGTCCTTGCTACTGCTAGAATCTTCTAAGATTTGCACTTTTGGTGCCATATTTAAAATCCCTGCTGTGTACCAGGTCAAACACTGAGAAATTGAGCTGTTTTTCTCAGTGTGCTGCTGCACGAGTCTAAAACACATAGCTAAGAAAGGGAAGTTGATACGTTGCTTCCCCAACAAAGGCCTGGTAGATGGCAAGGGCAGTGGACAGGACGGGTATCCTTTCCTCAGGACAGCCACAGGAGACCCAGTTACCAGAGCCTGCAGCCTGGTCTGAAGTTGACAATATACTAGTTTGGTCTGTTCAGATAAATGCCCAGCAATGCTGCAAGATGTCTAGTGATGTTCTGCACCCCTCCAGGGAAAATGTCACTGACCTCACTCCAACTCTACATTTTTAATTCATTCATGAGACTGGGGTGTGACTGTTTGGCCAGCATTTATTGCCCATACCTAGTTGCCCTTGAGAAGGGGTAGTGAGTTGATGTTTTGAACCACTGTAGTCCCAGTGTCATAGGTAGATCCACAATGCCTTTATGGAGGGAATGCCAAGAGTTTGATCCAGCAACAGTGAAGTAACAATGATATTTTTCCTAGTCAGGATGATGAGTGGCTTGGAAAGGAATTTGAGGGTAGTGGTGTTTCCATGCATCTGCTGCCCTTGTCCTTCTAGATGGAAGCAGTTGTAGGTTTGGAAGGTGCTGTCTCAGGATCTTTGGTGAATTTCTGCAGGGCATCTTGTAGATGTTACACACTGCTGTGAAACAGTGTCGGTGGTGGAGGGAGTGGATGTTTGAGGATGTGATACCATTAATGCAGGTTGCATTGTCCTGGATGTTGTCAAGCTTCTTGACTGTTGATGGAACTGCACTCATCCGGGTAAGTGGGGATTATCCCATCCCACCCCTGACTTGTGGCTTGTAGATGGTGGATAGGAGGTGAGTTACTTGCCACAGTATTCCTGACTTCTGACCTACATCCATAGCCATTGTATTTATGTGGTGAGCCCAGGTGAGTGTCTGGTCAATGGTAACTGTTAGGATGTCTATTGTGGCTTTATCAATGATGGTAGTGATTAGCTTGTCTCTTATAGGAGATGTTCATTGTCTGGCATCTATGTTGCATGCATGTTACTTGGCTATTGTCCAGATCATGTTGCATCTGAACACAGACTG
Source organism: Hemiscyllium ocellatum (assembly GCF_020745735.1). Taxonomy (NCBI): domain Eukaryota; kingdom Metazoa; phylum Chordata; class Chondrichthyes; order Orectolobiformes; family Hemiscylliidae; genus Hemiscyllium; species Hemiscyllium ocellatum. The sequence continues at coordinate 34,100,257 of NC_083425.1, forward strand.
CTTCAGTATCAAGCTTCGTGATTGTGCAATGTTCAGTACCAATCATTGACGAACATCCCCCTTCTAACTTAATGACAGAGACAAGGTCACTGATGAGCAACTGAAGATAGCTGGACCGAGGACACGACTTGAGTAACTCCTGCAGAGATGGCCTGGAGCTGAAATGACTGATCTCTACAACCAAATACCGATGTGCTGGATAAGACTCAAAGCAGCGTGTGTTTGTCCCTGATACCCATTGATTTAAATTTTGCTAGGTTCTACTGCTGCCTCCATCTTCCACCAAGACTCATTGTCTACCACTTTCACTATTGCATGTTGCCTCATTCAGTCTCACCACAAGCCAGCAGCCCACACCCACCCTCACCACCACTACTACAAACATCAATATCTCTGTATGCTATCTCTGCTTCTTACTTACACACTCAGGATACCCCATATCACTGCACCATGACTAAGAGCTGTACCAACAATGTCCATCTCTCTCAATCTCACTCTTTGTCTCAGAGAGATCCACATGGTCTCCACCCTGAAGAGACCAGCACCTCAGGCATCATCCACTCATTCACGGGAGGAAGTAGCCACAGATCCCAGAGAGGACTCACTGAAAAGGAGGGTTCCACCAATTCAGATAGCTCTATCGCGAAGAGAGTCGAGAGTGTGTTGCTGGAAAAGCATAGCAGGTCAGGCAGCATCGAAGGAGCAAGAGAATTTATGTTTCGGGCAAAAGCCCTTCATCAGAAATGAGGCTGAGCGCTGATGAGGTGGTGAGATAAATGGGAGGGGGTGGGGCTGGGGGGAAAGGTAGTGAGTGTGTGATAGGTAGATGGAGGTGGGGAACCCTGCATGGGCCCCAGCTATGCCTGACTCTTTGTCAGTTATGTGGAACAGTCCATCTTCCACAATTACACCGGCACCATTCCCCACCTTTTCATCTGCGACAGTGAGGACTGCATCAGCACCACCTCATGCTACCACTTTAAAGACCGCAATTTCCCCTCCCACATGGTCAATGATGCACGCCAGCGCATCTCATCCACTTCCCACACCTCCCCCCTCGAACCCCACCCCTTCAACTGTAACAAGGACAAAACACCCCTGATTCTCACCTTCTACCTCACCAACCTCCATATATAACTCATCATCCTCCGCCATGTCCACCACCTACAAACGGACCCCACCAGAGACATGTTTCCTCCCCATGCCTATCCACTTTCCATAAAGACTGTTCCCTCCACGACTACCTGGTCAGATCCACGCCCCGCACCAACCTACCCTTCCCTCCCAGCACCTTCCTCGGCCAACGCAGGAATTGCAAAACCTGCGCCCACATCTTCCCCCTCACTTCCATTCAAGGCCCCAAAGGAGCCTTCCACAATCATCAAAGCTTCACCTGCACTTCCACACATGTCATTGACTGCATCTGTTGCTCCTTAAGTTGGCCTACATTGGGGAGACAGGACGCCTACTCGCAGAGCGCTTCATAGAACATCTCCTGGTCACCTGCACTAACCACGCCCGCCGCCCTATGGCCAAACACTTCAACTCTGCCAAGGACATACAGGTCCTGGGCCGCCTCCATCGCCACTCCCTAACTACCCAACGCCTGGAGGAAGAACGCCTCATCTTCTGCCTCAGGATCCTCCAATCTCATGGCATCAATGTGGACTTCACCAGTTTCCTCACTTGCCCTCCCCCCACCTTATCCCAGTTCCAACCTTCCAACTCGGTACCGCCCTCATGACCTGTCCTACCTGTCCATCTTCTTGCCCATCTATCTGCTCTACCCTCCTCTCTGACCTATCACCATTACCCTCACATCCATCTACCTACCACCTCTCAGCTACGTTTCCCCCCCAGCCCCAACTCCCTCCCATTTATCTCACCACCCCCTCAGCTCACAGCCTCATTCCTGATGAAGGGCTTTTGCCCGAAACATTGATTCTCCTGCTCCTCAGATGCTGCCCGACCTGCTGTGCTTTTCCAGCACCACACTGTCTAGTCTCCAGCATCTGAAGTCCTCACTGTCACCCATCTGGAAGAGAGTCAGGAGTACCTGATGGTGAACAAACACCAACATCTGGCCAAGGGAGAAATGCCCAGAGTGCTGGCAGCCGGAGGACTGCTGGAGACCCAGCACCTCCTCAGACCCAGGCAGCAGAGTACCCTATGCTGCAGTCCATTCAGAATGCACAAAGAGAGAGAGGAGCACAGTCACATGCAAACACTCTGTCAGCAGGATATATGATAGACACCCGCATTCCATTGCTCTAGCCATTGGTGGGAGCGAAAGGTGACAGAGGGGTTAGGGACATGATTGTCAATGACCACCAGTCCTCATCGTGGTCTATCATCCCACTTTTATATATGGAGGTGTCCTTATTAATAATTACTGTCTGCTCTGTATTTCAGCATGGTGTCTCCGATCCCCACATATGACTGCTCTCATTCCCACCACAGAAGTGGCCCTTGATAAACCCCTTGACTTTCAGTGAACAGTTGGCTAAGGACTAACCTGGTCTATCCTGCTGATCAAATTGGAAAGATAGTGTTTGAGTGGCCAGACCCCGGACTAACCTCTGCAGCTCCTAACTGACCTACCGCTAATCTCTGGACTGGTTGTATGGATCTGCAGGACTGATGGTGTCACACTCCCGAGACTGTAATGATATGCAGGGAGAAATTGTACCCTCTCACTGACAACAAAACCCTTGGATTTGACTGAGGACTATACCCCTCAAACTTTCAGACATGACTATTTGGTTGAAGTACAGGCAGGATGTTTGCCGGACTTGCGGTAGGTGTAATACTGAGGTAGTACAGGTCATAAAGAAACATCTCTTTACCCATCACTGGTCATTGTTGACAAACATGACACCTGCCTAGCTTTATGTCAGTGATAAAAGGCAAGGCAGAAGTACTGCGAGAATGTACATTTTGAATGAATGAATCAGCAATATGTAAAAAGGCAAAGCACAACAAGGCAGCAATTCTGTAAGTACCAAAGTAGGTGCGTTCAGATAAGGTTCCCCAAGGGAGACTGATTAGCAAGGTTAGATCTCATGGAATACAGGGAGAACTAGCCATTTGGATACAGAACTGGCTCAAAGACCACCTCGAAGGTGGTGGTGTAGGGTTGTTTTTCAGACTGGAGGCCTGTGACTAGTGGAGTGCCACAAGGATCGGTGCTGGACCCTCTACTTTTCATCATTTATATAAATGATTTGGATGCGAGCATAAGAGGTACAGTTAGTAAGTTTGTTGATGACACCAAAATTGGAGGTGTAGTGGACAGCGAAGAAGGTTATCTCAAATTACAACGGGATCTTAATCAGATGGGCCAATGGGCTGAGAAGTGGCAGATGGAGTTTAATTCAGATAAATGTGAGGTGCGGCATTTTGGGAAAGCAAATCTTAGTAGGACTTATACACTTAATAGTAAGGTCCTCGGGGATGTTGCTGAACAAAGAGATCTTGGAATGCAGGTTCATAGCTCCTTGAAAGTGGAGTTGCAGGTAGATAGGATAGTGAAGAAGGCGTTTGGTATGCTTTCCTTTATTGGTCAGAGTACTGAGTACAGTAGATGGAAGGCCATGTTGCGGTTGTACAGGACATTGGTTAGGCCACTTTTGGAATATCGCGTGTAATTCTGGTCTCCTTCCTATCAAAAGGACGTTGTGAAACTTGAAAGGGTTCAGAAAAGATTTACAAGGATGCTGCCAGGGTTGGAGGATTTGAGCTATAGGGAGAGGTTGAAAGGGCTGGGGCTGTTTTCCCTGGAGCATCGGAGGCTGAGGGGTGACCTTGTAGAGGTTTATAAAATTATGAGGGACATGGATAGGATAAATAGATAAATAGATAAAGTATTTTCCCTGGGGTGGGGGAGCTCAGAACTAGAGGCCATAGGTTTAGGGTGAGGGGGAAAGATATAAAAGAGATCTAAGGGGCAACATTTTCACGCAGAGCTGCCAGAGGAAGTGGTGGAGGCTAGTAAAATTGCAACATTTAAAAGGCATTTGGATGGGTATATGAATAGGAAGGGTTTGGAGGGATATTGGCCGGGTGCTGGCAGGTGGGACTAGATTGGGTTAGGATATCTGGTCGGCATGGACGGGTTGGAGCGAAGAGTCTGTTTCCGTACATCTCTATGACCCGATAACTGCAGTTTGAACTTTAAAATATAGACTTATTTATCAGAACTAATTTTAATGTGCTTTTTTTAATAGTAAAAATGGAAGCCCTGCATTTAAGTTTTCTTCCAACACAATTTTTCAAGGAAAGCTCATCACCCCAGTCAAAAATGAATACAAATAAAAGAAATTTAGCATGTCTATTTAAGATAATTGATATAAATCCACAACCCTACCACAATGTCCAAATAAGACTATAAAATGAATGTTAAGTATCACAAATTGTTTGTTTAAGTGTGTGCAAAAGTACTGCTTACTGAGTGAAGTATTTATCTTACGGACAGTAGGAAACTATCACGAGAGGTCCCCGATACTACATTCAATATCGATCACAAATAATAACTTTCAATGCATTTAAGGGTAATTTGTCCAGACAAGTACAATGAGAACTGAAGAAACCTACAGCTTTTTATTATTTGAAAGTCAGCATTCAGAGTAAACGTAAGACCATAAGATAGAGGAACGGAATGTGGACATTTGGTCTATCGAGTTTGCTCAGCCATTCGATCCTGGCTGACAGGCTTCTCAACCACATTCTCCCACCTTCTCCTGCAACCGATGATCCTCTGACTAATCAAAACCCATCTATCTCCGTCTTAAATACACTTACGAAACACCAGCTGCCATCCTGATACCGATCCCTTTCTCCCGACTAGATTAGATTAGATTCCCTACAGCGTGGAAACAGGCCCTTCAGCCCAACTAGTCCACACCGACCCTCCAAAGATTAACCACCCAGACCCATTTCCTTCTGACTAATGGGCAATTTAGCACGGCCAATTCACCTGACCTGCACATCTTTGGGAAGTGGGAGGAAAACGGAGCACCCAGAGGAAATCCACGCAGACACGGGGAGAATGTGCAAACTCCACACAGACAGTGACCCAAGGTTGGAATCGAACCTGGGACCCTGGTGCTGTGAGGCAGCAGTGAGCGCTGAGCCACCGTGCCGCCCACCAACTCTCTGCTTTCTGCCAATCAGCCAATCCTCTTATCCATGCCAATACCTTGCCCCTAACACCAAGGGCTCTTATTTCGCAGTCTCAGTACAACATCTTGTCAAAGCCCTTCTGGAAATCCAAATAGATTGCGTCCATGAGTTCTCCTTTGGGACAGCATGCTCGCTATTTCTTCAAAAAATTCTAACAGATTTGTCAGGCATGACCTCCCCTTGATGAAGCTGTGTTGACTCAGCCCTATTTTACCATGCACTTTGAAGTACTCCACAATCTCATCTTTAACAACGGACTCCAAAATCTTGCCAACAGCCGAGATCAGGCTAACCGGCCTATAATTTCCTGCCTTCTGCCTCTTTCTCTTCTGAAACAGGGTTTTACATTAACCACTTTTCAGTCCTCTGGGACCTCCCTCGTGCTCGTGATTCCTGAAAGCTGCCTCCACAATCTCCTGAGCTAACTCCTTCAGAACTCTGGGTTTTATTCCCTCTGGTCCAGGGGATTTATCCACAGTCACCCAGTACCTTCACCTTAGTGATAGCTACCAAACTCACTCACCTGACTGTCTCAAAGTTCTGGTGTACAATCGGTATCTTCCTCCATGAAGACAGATGCAAAGTACCTGTTTGGTTCATCCACCATTTCTTTGATCTCTCTCTACTTCTCCAGCCTTATTTTCCAGCAATTCAAAGTCCATTCTTGCCTCTCTTGCCTTTTAGATATCTAAAACAAAATTGTTGCAGTATTCTTTCAGATTACTAGCTAGCTTAATCTCATTTTTCATCTTCTTCCCCGTTATTGCATTTTTAGTTATCCTCTACTGGTTTTTAGCAGGTTCCCAATCCTCTGGCTTCCCACTACTCTTCATGAAGGTTTATGCTTTATCTTTTGCTTTTATGCTGTTCCTGACTTCCCTTGTCAGCCAAGCTTGCCTCATCCTTCTTCAAGATGAATCTCTGCTACGTCTCCTGAATTACTTGTGCCATGGCTACTCCACCATTGTTCCTGCAAGGCTCCCTTTTAGTCAAGTTTGGCCAGCTTCTCCCTCACATCTTTGTAGTTACCTTCCGTCAATTGTAATACCATTATATTTGATTCCAGCTTCTCCCCTCTCAACAACTGCAAGATGAATTCTCTCATATTGTGGCTCCCTAATCAAGTCTGCCTCATTACACATCAGCACATCCTGAATTGCCTGGTTCCTAGTGGGCTCTGCCATAAGCATTCACCAAAAATATCTCTCCAAGATGTATCCAAAAGGTACACATTTTAGTGGCAAAGTTCCATGCTTCAACATCAGTCAGAAATATTTCTCTTTACTTTACCAAGGGTTCATGAATATGCCCAACCTTAAGTACTTAGTGCCATGCTATTTCAAGAGGTACGCACAGCCAATTCTGAGCCGAGAAACCCTTTTACAATTGCCATGTCCCAGCCACCATTTTAATAGCTGATGCAACAGAACTAAGAGACAAGCTTATTCCACAAATGGCCCAAGGCCCTGGAAATGAACTCGCGCCTCTTATTCTTTACCAAGGCAGGTTTCACATATTACCTGCTCCCAGCATTAATCCTGGCCTGGCTGCTTCCAATTCCTAAACCCAAATCTTAATATGTTTTAGCCTCTAAACTAAGCATTATTCTCCCTCAGCCTTAGCAGTGGGAATTAAAACTATTCAGGTACACAGTTATCCGCTGCTGAAGGTGAAGTCTGGAATTTCTTCCACGGGACATATTTTGTGATACAGGCTGTTATGTGGTTCATAAACTCCATTCCGAATGGAGGTGTGGCTTTGGCCAGGAGTTAAGGCTTTTCCTGCAGGATGTAGCTTCACTGCAGTTTGAGAGCCATGAACCAGTGCTGGGAGGACTGCAGAGGCAGGGAAGAGCACCCAGCCCCTCAGACTGTTTAACAGGTGCCTTCACCTTCCCCTCACCCCCTTCACACTGCCACCTCATCTTCTCCTCCATCCACCCCCACAGCCAAACAGCTAGTACTTTCTCTGTACAGGCCAATGTTTCCATTCAAAATCAATGCAAAATATTTCATGTCTCTAGGCGGGAACCTCTCACCCTCTAATAAAAGCCTCCACAAAACACATAATCAGACTGAAAAAAAATGAATTCCGCCATGTGAAAAAATCCTTCCAATACATATATAAAATAGAAATTGCTGGAAAAACTCAGCAAGTTTGCCAGCATTGGAGAGGGAAACAGAGTTACTGTTGAGTCCAATCTGACCTTTCTTCAGAATCCTACTAGTTTGTGTCAACAAACTAGAAAATACATCAAAGGCTGAATTTAGATGTATTATCTCCACGTTTGCAGATAACACAACGCTGGATGGGAGGATATGCTCGATGGAGGATACAGAAATGCTTCATTGTGATGGAGGGACAGAGAGTCATACCAGACTGGAAACATTAACACTGGTTCTCTCTTCACGGATGCTGCCAGACCTGCTGAGTTTCTCCAGCATTCTGTGTGCTTGATCCTGTGCTGGACAGAAGAGCCTCACTTGTGGAAGTCGTGGAAAAGTTATTTGTGCTGATGTAGGTGTGTTTTTGTCTGGTTTAGTTCCAGCAGTAAAGATGCACAGGCCCTGAACTGTCTCAGCACCGGGATATCCCTGCAGCAGTTTTCAGGGGAAAGTCCCCAGCCTAAACATCTCCTGCTGATTCATCATGGACTTACCCACCATCATATGGTCACAAGTGAGGATGCTCACTAAAGATCACTTAACGCTCAGCACCATCCCCAACACTTCGAGTGCTGAATCAGTCCATGTCAACATGCAGCAAGACTTAGACAGTAAACCAAAAATCAAAAGATCCATGGACGCTGGAAATAATAAACAAAACTAAAAACAGAAAGTGCTGGAAAACCTCAGCAGGTCAGGCAGCATCTGTGAAGAGAGAACAGAGTTAACGTTTCAGGTCCAGTGACCCTTCTTCAGAGCTTAAGCTCTGAGAGCCCCTCCTGAAGGATCACTGGACCCAAAACGTCAACTCTGATTTCTCTCCACAGATGCTGCAAAACTTGGACAGTGCTCATATTTGACTTGTAAAGTGACAGGCAATGACCTTCCCCAATAAGTGAGAAGGTCCCTCACCTTTCTATGGCATTACCATCACTGAATCCTTCACAATCAAAATCCCAGGGGCCAGAAGCTGAACTGGATCAGCCATATAAATAAACAAAGAACTTTGGGGGCTTGAGATCTGAAACAAAAACAGAAATTTCTGGAGAAACACAAAGTGATGAAGAGTCACTGGACTGTACATTAACTGCTAGAATTGCTACGTTTCTCCAGGCATTTCTGCTTTTGTTTCAGCCATATAAATACTGTGGCTATAAGAAATGGTCAGAACTAGAACTACTGTAGTGATTAACACACCTTCTGGCTCCCCAGAGGCTACCCACCAGCTACACCATACTAATCAATATTTTCCACTTGCTTGGATGTGTACAGCTCCCAATAACACTGAAAAGACTGAACACTATCCATGGAAAAGCAGCCCAGTTTACTAGCACTTTTTCCATCAACTTATAGTTCATCCCTTGCACCACTAACACAATGTGGTATTGGTGTGTACTGTATACAGGATGTACAGGATGTACTGTACAGCACAAAGGCTGAAACATGAAAGCTCTATTCAATCCATGAATTAATTCTAAATTGGTAAGCTTTTCATTACAAATCAAGAGATCATCCACTACCTTATCAATGTGAGGATGCCAATACTCATCATGCATTGTCTTGGCTTCAGTATTGTTCATCCTTGAGAAAAAGGTGGGCTTCGTGAGGTGCAGACGAGTTGGATTAATCCCGAATGATTCAGCTATCACTTGCTGAATACGCCCTCGCACATCACTGCAAAAAATAATCAATTCGTAATTAATTAAAATCATTAAGCTTTGGAATCTTTGAAATTAAAATCTAATTTTCATTTAAAACTTAGGTGACCACTGCAGCCATTTTAGGTCCCAATTTCTTCCATTTTACAAACCATTTCAGACTATGAAAGGTGTCCTGTATAACAATCAGATGAAGCAAGTTAAAATTTATCAGCGTCATCATATCCTCAATATTTCAACTGTTTTCACATAGTACACAGTATAGCGGAAATCTGTCTCCAAGAACTATAGATGCTGGCTGAAATAATTCCACAGAGGCCAGTATCCAGTCACTAAGTCACCCTCTATTTACACATGGAATGTCCTTGAGCCTGATCCAGCTCTCAGAGTGAACAGAATGCCAGATACTCCTGTTCTTTTTTTTATGTCTGACACTCCGGTTCTTTTATTTTAAATTTTCACCCACATACTACTGTCTAACTGTGGTAGTGCTTTTTTTTTCCCCAGCACCCATGTTGTGTGTGTGCAGGTGTGAGACACAGTGAGAGACACAAAGTGCACAAATCTTTATTCAATTTCCACCACTAGGAAGAAAGGAAACACCCACGTGGCCAAGATACTCTTGTTCTTTGTTTTTTTCTTAAATCCCAGTTTATCTCTCATTTATTATTTTTTCTTTCTTTATTAACCCCCACACTACTGCCTAACTTCGCTGGTGCTTATTTTTCCCCAGCACCCATGGGGTGTGTGTGTGTGTGTGTGTGTGTGTAGGTGTGAGACACAGTGAGAGACACAAAGTGCACGAATCTTTTATTCAATTTCCACCACCAGGAAGATAGGAAACACCCGCGTGGCCAAGATACTCCTGTTCTTCTCTGTCAGCCAACGCTCCCTGATTGGACCAGATTAACAGTCCCAATTAGGGAACTCATTTTCTATGATGTCCATCTGGCTGACCTCATTACAATCACTACACTGTCCAAACAAATTGCTCATGACTAAGCTGGACAGAATCTTGAGATCTATGATATGAACAAAAGATGAGTCATTGGTAACTAGCTGTTTAAAGAGGCCATGATTTAACAGAATGGTGAAATAGACTGAAGACTCAAAATGTCTCAGTCCTTTATGTAAAAGCTTATGAAATGCATGCATATGAAAAAATGTTGTTTTAGCCATAGAATTTACATCATACTAGTTTGACTTGCACAGTTTACAGTATATTTGTTCATTTCAAAAAATGAGTGCAGCTAGACTGTCAAGTATTGGAACCTAATTCCTTTACACACTTAACAACAGAAAACTTTGTTTTGAAGCTATTGAAAAGAAAGACTTGCAAACAAGTACAAAATTTATATTTTAAATTGATTTTGGAAACATGTAGAGACAGCTTTCTGGCATGATTTTACATGGATCCAGTTCATTTGGAATGTAAAATAAGCCACTGAGCTGTTTTTGAAGCTGTGTTTGATGCTAACCAGATACATAAAAATGTTACAAAATATTGTGGCAAATTTCTAGCATTGCCAATAAATGTAATAGAAATTTTCCATTACAGAGTTGAATCCCAGAGAATAGCAACACTTCCTGCCCTCCATACCTTTAATCAGCAGTGATCCAGCATCATTACTTTAGAGTAGCGTGCACAAACCCAGAGATATTAGCAAACTCATGAAAAATTTATTTTCTTCTTATTTTGATACTTGACTTAAGAATTTGCAAGTATGATGCCTCACAAATTATATACTAGAAGGACAGATAACCCTCAGGAGATTAATCAGAGTGAAGAACTGAAAGAACTCCAATGTTCTAAGTGGAGACAAGAAATTGAAGCTTTTCATCCTGTATTCATCAGAACTGGGATGCAAGAAACAGACATAAAACAAGAGACATAATTTTGTACAAAAAGAGAAGAGGGTCACTTTGTGTGCTTAATACAAAGATACAGCATTTCACAACTATTGGGGCAGCACGGTAGTTAGCACTGCTGTCTCACAGTACCAGGGACCCAGGTCCAATTCCAGCCTCTGGCGACTATCTGTGTGGAGTTTGCACATTCTCCCTGCGTCTGCATGGGTTTCTTCTGGTTTCCTCCTGCAGTCCAAAGATGTGCGAGTCAGGTGAATTGGCCATGCTAAATTGCTCATAGCATTAGGTGCATTAGTCAGAGGGAAATGGGTCTGAATAGGTTACTCTTCGTAGAGTCAGTGTGGACTTCCATACTGTAAGGAATCTAATCACCTAATCTAATCTAACCTGTGAGATAAAGGATACCCTGATCAAATCATCACTCATGATATATTCTTGTACATTTTGCCCTGAGAAGGGTCCAGTCTATCTCATGTTACTGGAAGGGGAAGTGGTTTCAAAAATGTTAACAAGAAGCGCTCGCTGTCTCATGCTACCACTTCCCAGTCAATCCATGAGCAGTTTCCTCCACTAACAAAGTGCTGCCATAAAATCTAAAAGACTTTTTTTAAAAACCTATCGCATAAATCAATAATATGGTATTTCAGTTTCAGTGCTGGTATGATGCCAGATATGTATACCGTACATCCCAACAGCAGGTGGACAGCATGAAATAGCACTTCCTGTTAACCAATCACATGGCAGCCAGCTTATCATTTTCAATCAGTCCATGCTTGCAAGCCTTAGAAATGAATATCCACTATTAGATGTGATTCTGCTGTTGGAAATTTTGTACTAAATAATGCAGATAGCGCTAAGAATTACCTTGGAGACCAGTTTAAGGTCATCAACCAGGCATGTACATATTGCTATTATATAGATACATATATAAATCTGCAGGAACCTGTTTTATGTTGGCAAAAAATCCATCTAAGAGCAGCACAGTGGCTAGGGTGCCACGGTGGCTCAGTGGTCAGCACTGCTGCTTCACAGTACCAGGGACCCGGGTTCAATTCCAGTCTTGGGCGACAGTGTGCAGTTTGCACATTCTCTCCGTGTCTGCGTTTCCGCCGGGTGCTCCAGTTTCCTCCCACAATCCAAAGATGTGCAGATCAGGTGATTTGGCCATGCTAAATTGCCCATAGTATTAGGTGCATTAGTCAGGGGTAAATGTAGGGGAATGGGTCTGGGTGGGTTACCCTTTGGAGGGTCGTGTGGACCTGCTGGGCTAAATGGCCTGTTTCCACACTGTAGGGAATCTAATCTAATTTGTACATACATTTTAGTAAAGGGGTCATAGAGACAGTCAAACTGCATTCCCATGGCAATATCCTGACCAATCAGAATCGACCTGCCAGCTCCAAGAATTTAAAATAGACAGTTAATAGTTTTGCTGCATCTCCGTGCCAATGACGGTCCAACCTACCAGCACCCTCCTCTCAATCTGGATAAATGGTGTCTCTTGTTTGAAATGGTTTCCTTATGTATAGTTCTGGTAAGTGTAACATTTTTAAAAATCTATTCTATTATGTTTTTAAGTTCGTACTATCAAGAACTTAAAGTAATTAATATCAATAGAGAAAATGTATTCAATGGACTTAAGAGACTAAAAGCTAACAAACCTGCTGAATCAAATGGCCTCTATCTTAGTGTTCAGAAGAGTTAGCTGGGAACAGAATGGATGCACTAGTTACAATTTTCCAAAACACTCTCCTTTCCCTGCAGAGTGGAAGCTTACAAATGTATCATTAGTACCCAGAAAAGGAAAGAAACAGAGAACAGGAAGCTAGAGGCCAGTTAGCTTGAGATCACTCATTAGCAAAATGCTGGAATCTATTATAAAAGAAGTCTTAACAATGAGTTAGGATGTAATAGTAGGATCAGCTTTGTGGTTTTCTAAAAAGGGAACCATGTTTGACAAATTCATTCAGGTTTCTTGAGGATATAACTTTTAGCGTAGTTAAGCAGAAATTAGTCAATGCAGCATAGTTGGATTACCAGAAGGCATTCAAAGGCTCATGGAATTAGGAGGAATAAGTACACATGCATGGACAATTGGTTAACGAACAGGGAGCAAAGGGTAGCAATAAAAGGGATAATTTCATGTTGAAAGGCTCTATCCAACAGAGGCTCTAACCAGTTTCAATCTACATGAGATGAAGGGTCGAAGATTAACTTACCCATGCCTGCAGATAATACAAAACTCAGCTGGAATACAAGCTTTGAAGAGGACACAAGGAATCTAGGCAGGTTTAAGTGGGCAAAAATTTTATAATTGGAGCAAATTGTGGGAAAAAGTCAAGTTGAAGAAGCAGATTTTTTAAAAAAATGATTTACTAAACTTTTAGATGTTGATATTCAGAGAATTGAAAATGCTTGTGCAAGGAATATAGAGTTATCGATAAGAGGAGAAGTGACATGCTAGTCTTTATTGCAGGTAAATTTTAATACAAGAACAAGGAAGTATTGCTCCAGTTTTTTTGTAACTTGAGTGAAACCATATCAGCAGTATTGTGCATCATCCCCATAGCTCAGAAAGGATAAAACTTAGGGACAGTACTGCAAAGATTCACTGAATTTGTTCCTGGGATGAAAGGATTATCCTGTGATGAAAGGTTGAGTAAATTGGAACTTAACTCTCCGCTGTTTAGAAGAATGAAGGAGGTCTCACTGAAATACACCAGATTCAGGAGCAGCTTGACAGGACAGATATTGACAGGTAGCTTTCCCTAGATGGGAAGTTTAAAGCATAGTGGGTCAATACTTTAGGACTGAGACGAGGAAATATTTCTTCAGAAGTAGGGCTTTGGATCTTTGGAATTCCATTCACCAGAGGGTGGTTTATACTGCGTTGTTGACAATATTCAAGGCTGGGGACATATATTCTCCTCCTATTCCTGCTTCCTATAATTAATTGAATCACTTGATGGCTCAACAATACTAATTTTGTACACTGATGGCAGTGTATTAGATTTAAATAGTATACTTTTTTAACACTAAATTTCCTTCTCCACTTACGTTGCTATTATCCTCCCAATCTAAGTTTATTAGTGAAGGTTATTTTGAGATGAAATGTTTCTACAGCACACAGCACCTTGAACAAATGGAGCTGTCCTGTTTTAATAAAAGCTAAATGCTGTAGTATCTACAATTATTTCTCAGTATGGGAGGCCTTTTCTAAGTGCAGTCCAGGGTGTGCTGAATTTTTGAAGTGTAATGTCCAGTTAAATATTTTGAAAGGACACCTTTCAATCTTAGTCTGTATAAATTCGTATAATTGTACAACCATTCACTAACTCTCTCACGATCAGGCGTACTTGTGAACCACAAACAACTAACCTTTTGGCATTTGGAGGTAAGTACGGTGTTGGGTCGGGATATATACTTTGATAAACGAGAGAATTTCACAAAGTAAGGGATTTTTTTTGTGAGGTGAGCAGCAGGCAACAACAACATGAGTCGCATCAACCAAAATATGAATAAGAAATAATGCTGAACATCCAAAGTCTTACCATTTCTGTATTTCATAGAAAATTTAAGTGTTTATGAAAAATTGACGCAAGATACGAAGAAAGAATCGGCCCTAAAAAAGATTAACAAGACCAATAAAGAACAGCAACCTCCTATCGCTCTGAACTTGCGAAGCATGGATCAGAATAGGTCCTTGAAAATTGCTGGGGTGGTTACATGGTGTGCTGAAATGCAATGCATATGTACTTACTAATGGTAAAAACATACTTTGGGTTCAGAAACAATTTCAGAGCAACAGCTAGCTTGTGTCACTACCTTATGAAACAAAACTGCTGAGCAGAGGGAGGTGGTGGCTTGGAAGCCACACAAAGACCTTGATGACAAAATGACCAGCTCGCAGAGGTTCATCATCAGACACCAGAAAAAAACACAAGCATCCATTATGTCATATTGGCGACACAGGTAAAATATCCATCAATTTTAATATGTCCAGTTATCAAACTACAAAATGGATAGGGAGCAAACAATTCTAGTGAATTGGACACAAGGACAAGAAGGACATAAGGAGGCAAGATTCACGATGGTATGACATGTGGCCAATGGAACAAATTTAAAGCCTGTGGTAATTTAAAAAAGTAAAACAATGCCAGTCAACAGGTTCCCTGCAAGTGTTTCTGTGCATGTTCCTAACAATGGTTGGATGAATGAGGGTGGAGTGGAGATATGGGTCAATAAAGTGTGGAATAGTCCTGATTGCCTACTCTAAGTAAACAACTCCTCACTGTGGAATATGTTCAAATCCCAAAGAATCATTGAGCTGAAGAGACACCTATGAAGAATGAACATCCATATTGTAGTAACACCAAGGGCTCTAACATTCTCTAGACATCTGCCTCAACAAGGCAGAGGAAAAAGGAGTTGAGAATTATGAGATCAGCCATGATCTCATTGATTAGTGGAATGGACACACCTGCAGAATGGTCTACTTCTGCTCCTGTTTCTGATACAAGGATCATTTTTGCACTAAATGGATAAATCGACAAAGAAAAGGTCTTTCACAAAGAGTGAAAATACATATACTGTCCAACTAGATGTTTTGTGTGGCTTCATCATCAAATCATGGGATACACTGAAAGCACTATATCATCAAATTGTTCACAAACTGCACAGCATCTAATTTAATGGATGAAGAGCAAAGCGATTCAATGTGAAGAAATGATTCTGAAAACGAATGCTCCAAATCTGATCAGGAGTAGGAGTCTTACAATGCAACCATCACTGAAACAACTAGGAATTAACTGAATGTACTTTTTGCACTGGGCAATGAAGACAATGAGACTGACAGTTTTAAAGCACTTTGACTGCAATTAATGGCACCCTTGTAGAATATGTTAATATTTGATTAAAATGTGTCAGAGTACTCCAAAACGAGGAGGTTCACATTTTATTCTCAGACCCTGTTTATCCAAGGTCTTTTCAAGGTTTCAAAAGGTCGATATAAACACCATGATTGGTATCATTTTCTCCTCCTGCTATTACAAGATAAGAATTTTCATATAATTATAATTATAAAATTGATCTGGGAAGTTGATTTTGAGTTGACTTTTTCTGGAATATTACTTACATGAATGGCCAACAGAGCGGGACACCAATGTTAAAGCCACTGGGAGCAAAATGATGCATTAAGTAGTGATTAGATTGTGTCATGCACAATTACCATTTCTTAACAGAGAATCAGCTAGAGTCAGGGCCTGCATAATGGTACTGTATTGATCTCAACACAACAGTAAAGCTCAAATAATCATCTGAATGTCAATGGGAGTTTCAGATGAATAAGAAGCAAAATGTAAAACAACACTGGCCACTAGTATCAATACAAAGTCAGAAATTAAATATTTCAATAGAAGCAGGAACTGGGAAAACATTGTTTATCAATGGCCTGTTTCCACATTGTAGGTAATCAAATCAAAAACAGACTATTTCAAAGGGTTGCATGCCATCTGAAAGCAGTGATATATCAACTTTAAAGCCATTCATATTTTTCCTATTTTTAAGATGTGAGTAGGGAACAATCAATAAGGCTCAGGAAATAGATCAGGATTAGTCTGACAGCTATTGAAAATTGAAATTACTGGTACCCACTGCAATTGCTCAAAATTCAATGGGCCTTATAACCTTGCTCAAGGCCGAGAGAGAGACAATATTTTTTAAAAAGCAAGGGATGCACAGATTTTTTTTTATCCTTTTTGAAAATAAGGCTAGTACAATTGCAACATTTAAAAGATATTTGGATGGGTAAATGAATAGGAAGGGTTTGGAGGGATATGGGCCAAGTGCTGGCAGGTGGGACTAGATTGGGTTGGGATATCTTGTCCTCATGGACGGGTTGGACCGAAAGGTCTGTTTCTGTGTTTCTCTATGACTCTACATAAGGCAATGATCAGTATACACAGTCTCAAAGTGGTCAAGACATGATTGAGAGGAGGGAATGAGAAAGAATGAGAGGAGAGAGATATTAGTTAAGGAATAACCATGTACATCGTCATTCTTGCTACTCACGTAAGTAATCAGGATATTTCAGGAGTGTTACCTGTAGAGTGCAAAGTCTTCTTTATCAAATATATCCTTTATTTGCTCTCCAAAGTACCTGCAAATATAATTTTAAATTAACAGCAGGCAAATATCCTAACCTACATGCTCTCTTCCGTTAAAAGCATTTAATCATTTTAAAGAGCCTCACAGCACCCAATTTCTCCTCCCAGCCTGCATATCACTGATTAAAGTTACTACTAATCAGTCTATTGCATAGTTTTTGGCTTTATATCTCTAAAACAATGAAAGTTCCAGTTAGGAATGCTGTCTGTTTGTTGCTTAACAATTTTGCTTATCTGTATCTTTCTTTAACATTGAGATGGACTCTTCATACATAACCTGCCCTCCTGAGTTCAAGACAGGACATAATCAGTTCCAATTTCCAGTTCTGTTCACTATCATATGAGACATGAATCTTGGGTAAATGTCTGGCGACACCTTGATCAGACTTAACTCAGCCCTTTAGCTTGATGAAACTATCAACGAGAACACATTAAGAATTGAGCGAAGTGCAAACAGCAGATCTTACCTATAGATATTAACAAATTGTTTCCCCATTGATAGTGCTCCAGAGTGCAAATCTAGAATGGAGGCCTGAAAGTAGAGAGATATTACAACAGTTGATGATTTGAAAAGCCACAACAAAATTTGTCCCTCCCTTTAAACATTGAGTCATTTACCAACAAATGATATCTACTGAAAAATATACCGCGGTCACTGAAATTTGATTAATTTCTATTTATTCATGACCAGAACATTTCATATAATCCTGTCAGACATTTAACACTGATTTGCCTGCACAAGGTTAATTTGTGAACATGCATAAAAAAGGAAATAATCAATCAATCAGTTTGTTAATTCATCTCGATAGAAATAAAGCTCATTAAAATAATGTTTAATAAGCTCATAAAATTAATATTGAAATTAAGATCCATGGTTGAAACAAATGTTTAACATCTGAAAATGTAAAGAGAAAGCTGCTTTGGATATTGGAAATCTGAAACATAAGCCATGTTTCTCTCAAAAAAGGACAGGTCAGAGTGGGATGATGCCATGCCCTATATCCTTGCTGGTGTTTTACCAGTGATAGAGAGATGTTGGCCAAGCCATAAACCCTTGAGCAAATTAAAGTAGTGAGAAGAAATGCCCATCTTACAAAACAAGGTTACATCTGATAGTCTGGCTGCAGGTTCAGGAAAGGTGGTTCCCACATGTTCAAAGTTTTGTGCCCCAGAAGGGACTCCCACAGAGGAAAGGATTACCCACTTGAAACTCCTATCTTTCTTCTTCTTCCTCTCACCCTCCTCGGACTTCCACTCATCACTCTCTCCCCCCACACCAGGGTCTGCCTGCTTGGTTCTGCTATTGGCTATATGACTTCCAGATCAGCCTTCCTCATGGCTCCTTGTCAGGGACTGACAGAGTCCCGGCAATGGCCACAGCTCCAGTGGCGCCAGGGGGCCTGAAGATCACTAGTTCTTGATCATCTAGAAACTCTGAGAGGCAGAACATCCTCCCACAGGAAGCCAGCAGACTGCCTGAGTGCATACAATCTCGTGGTGGCTTCCAAAGCCAATGTGAAGTGAGTAATCCCTAGTTTTGCAGCTGGAGCCAGGGCTGCCCCAACATCACCACCGCATACAATCCAGCCCTTACCTAAAATCTTCCAGAAACATTTAAACAGGTCAGAGAAAACACAGAAACAAGTATTTCAGGTTGATAAAGTGTTCCTACCAGTTTGCTCCACAGATCAACTAACTGAAGGTTCTCAGTATGTTGTGCTTTTGTCTAGAAGTTAGCTAAAGCTCCTAAAGTTACTGTCAATTGACAGTGTCCACTGACACTGAAACGCTAGCCATATGCCAATCAAACCATTCTAAGAAACTGCAAGACCAGCATGTATCTGAAGTAGATCAGAATGTGTACAACTTTGCTAGCTAAAGAAATCAAGGAGGCTCTCTATTTAAATACCAAATAATACCTTGGTGTCCAACATGATTTTTAATTCCATGTACAAATAGAGCAAAAAGAATATAGTATTTGCACGTTCAGTTGAATATCCAGCAGAGAGATATTATCAGGCTCTTGTCAACAGAATTCCAAGACTTCTGGAACTCTGCTAGTAAATTTGAAAACCAGAGATTAAATAATGCAAGAACTCCACAAGTAGAACAGGGCACGAGAGATACAACATAAAACACACTTATTTTCCATCTCCTGATAATATATCTGAAGTGTATTCAGTTTCAAATCTAATTTTAACATTGTGCACTTCATCATTAACAAATTATTTCTGATCTTTTTTGGCTTGAAAAGGAATATGCTTTCTTTTACCTGAAACAGTACAGATAGTCATAAATAAAACAAAAACCACAAAAGTATGAACCATTTTGCAGCTCAGGCAGCATCAGTGATGAGACTAGAATAATAAGTATTATTTAATGTTATTTCATTCCAGGTGTATTTTAAAATAAATTGCTCAACTGGTTATTTTTGACTTTATGGTCTCATTCTCTTCCCTTCATTTCTTCAAAAAACATATAGCTTCTTCCAAATTCCTTAGAGTAATCTTGAGTATTCACTTCCATTTAGTTCTACTTATCTACATGAAAACATTTGGTTTCATTTGCTAGCATTCACGTTGTTTTCAGTTTTCGCTCTCATTCAAACTTATGTCCCATCATTAGCTGCAAGCATCATTTGTTCTCCACACTCTGTTCTCTCAACCATTCTTCCAGTGTCAGGCCGGACACAAGAAAGGTTCATTTAAAACCTCACGACTAGGCCAGCTGGAAAAGCTGAAGCCCACCCGCTGAAGAATGCAGCCATATTCCATTTCACCAGAGGGAAGAACATACAACATTCGACAAAGTTCATTCCAACCAGTTGTTACCCAAGAACTGAGTGTGAAAGTTTGTCTTAAAGTATCTGAGTGCTATTCAACTTTGGTGTAAATCAGAGGCCAGTCTCATCCTGATATGGGTGTTTCAGCAAAAGTTAAGAGAATTAATCCATGTTTCTCTCCTTTGCCTGATCTACAGAAAGCAAATTCAATGAAATAGAAATCAGATAAGTTCTTCAACAAGTCGGGAATGCAGCACATCAAGTTACTAAAAATTAGCTCATTGTTCTCCAAGATGAGACATAAAAGCAATGTTCCTCTTTCAACAAGTACAAATTAAAAATCAATGGTTAGTCACTTATTTTATGTTGTTTGGGCCCATTGCTGTTTCAGCTACCACATTGCTACACATTTTTGTCCAATTTTCCCACTATAAAAATCATTGGTGCATCTGTCTACATTAGTATATCATATAAACGTGTGTGTTGCTACCGTTGAATGGCCCTGAGGTGACATAAATGGTATAAGCCAATCGCCCATTTATTGTCGAATCTGTCTGTTTAACATGCTTCTCTTGCAAGTGTTGACCAACCTGTTTTGTAAAATTCCTATTTACTGCATTATTGCTGGAGATATTAGCTTATTCAGGAGGGTAGCAGTTAAACAACACATAGACCGCAATCACTTTGAAAGGTCATATATGAAAAGTAATTAAGTGGAGGCGCATTTGTGATTCCAAAGTTGCACAGTGAAATTGGTCACTCACAGCATTACATATTTGTTTACTTTGTTTGATACATCATGTGGGACATGAAGCTTGATATTTTAATTGAGGCATCTCTCATCAGTATGTAAACATTTTAAAACTTTGTCAGCTATAATTACTATCCATAAGGTCAGAGTACAACACTGGGTAACTGGGAGTTGAGTGTGTGTTGCTGGAAAGACATAGCAGCTCAGGCAGCATTCTGATCCCGACTCTGATCTCCAGCATCTGTAGTCCTCACTTTCTCCTACCGGGCAACTGGGAGACAAGAAGGAAGACTGGCAATTATTTCTCTTTGTTTGAATGACTGTGTTTCATTAGAATTTCAAAGAATGAGGTGGAATCCAATTGAAACTTTAACATTCTAACAGATATACAGATTAGATGCAAGGAGGTTGTTTCCCTTGGTCGAGAAGTTTAAAACCAGCGGATACAGTCTCAGGAGCTTTTTTTTTGGGATAAGGGTGCCACTGGTTAATCACCTAATTGGTGGAGGGTAATTAAGAATCAACCACATTTCTATGGGTCTAGAGTCACATGTAGGCCAGACCAGGTAAAGATGGCAATTTCCTTCCCTCAAGGACATTAATAATGAGGTGGGATTTTCCAAACATCATCAATGGATTTGTGGTCACCGTTAGACTCTTATTTCCAGATTTCAATGGAATTCATATTCCACCATCTTGCATGGCAGGATTCAAACCGGATTCCCAGAACATTACCTGGGTCTCTAGATTAACAAACCAGCAATAATACTAAGAGGCCATTACCTTCCCATGAACATTGTGCAATCAATGGCGAACATCCCCACATCTGACCTTATGACACAGGGAAAGTCATTGATGAAGCAGCTGAAGATGGAACGGCCTCAGACACTACCCTGAGGAACTCCTTCAGAGATGTCCTGGAGCTGCAATGACTTACCTCCAATAACCACAACCATCTTCCTTTGTGTCAGGTATGATTCCAACCAACAGCAAGTTTGCCCCCTGATACCAATTGATTCCCGTTTTGCTTGGGCTCCTTGACGTCACACTCAATCACCTGCTGCCTTAATATCAAGGACAGACACTTTCATCTCACTTCTGGTGTACAGCTCGCTCATGTCTCTATATTTGGACATGGCTATATTAAGGTCTAGAGCCATTCCATCAGTCTGCTGTAAAATTATTCCTGCATTGGTCCCAGTATAGCTCAGGAAGCTAACACAAAATAAGATTAGATTTCTCCATTGTGATGATGCATATTGAAGCCTCCATTTGTACCAATTTCCTAGTTAAGACACAATTGCAAAGGTTAACAAAGGTTATATTGGGCAGATGTTCAGATGTATTGGCCCATTATGCACAAGGCACTTACTGGATTATAATTCTAAATCAAACAATCAAATTACTCATATAAAACACAGGAGGGATGTGCCTGATTGTGTACAATAGTCCTCCATCTTTTAGGTTAGGAGCACCTGGTTGTATGTGCTACTGTGATCTGACTGATTAGCCTTGGTGACAAGATAGCAGACTCACACCTGTGGGACAGGTATCACATGAGAAATGAACGCAAGTTAGTAATTATTCATATTCAGATGGTCTTCTTTGAGGCACTCTCAATCATTTCCTATAAAGCTACGACAGCAGACCTGCAGGAATGACAGCAATGGTCGATTTATTTTAACAATCCAAACAGGGCTGCTGTAGTTCCACTCGAGACAAGATAATCGTGGGTTTTCGTAGAACTCTACTGCTTCAATGATTTCATGAACCTGGTATTATATCCCTTTTTATATAAAGTGTTTGAAATTAGTTATGTGTTTTAACTTGTGTTTAAAGCCTCTAAGGTAATGAAAAATGAACATCAATGCATCCATTTATTTGGAACAGTTTTGTTATTGCTTAAATACTTTGTTCAATAGATTCAGAAAAACATTTCCTATTTCTAACAATACTTTAGAGAATTGGAAAAACACCATCGGCACTTTTAAATGCCAATTTCAATTACACGATTAAATTGCCTAATGGTTTGCCCAGTTTCTGCAATACGAAACACACAATAAATTCTATAACAGACATTTCTGCATCACTGAAGTCTATCCAAAAAAGGATTTATAATGATATTAATTAAGGAATCTGCAAAGACATCTGGGCACAGAACCTATCCTCTCCAAGACTGGCATTATGGATTCAGAGGGAGGGAGGGAAAGAAGAGAACCTTTACTAATCATTTCTAATTTAACATGCCTGTAGGATGTTAAAAAACAAACACAACTGATCTGAGGGATATGAAACAGCAGTGAAATGTTTAATTATACTATTAATCTTTCGACAATTTCAATCGTGTTTACCTTCCAATCACATTCAGGAGAATATCTACTGTAAACATATTAAATTTAATTTAATGAAACTGATGCAATGTAATAAAACAGGTATGATAAAAAAGACAAGAAATTATCTGACTTTTTCATTGGAAAATGAGGGAGGGTAAATGAAATGTGAAAAATGTTATGTCAGTTTTAGAAAAAAGTATTTTCTTTCTAACACTGACATAACATTTTTTACGTTGTACAGACTGCAATTTGATTTGTTCACTGATCAAGACTGGAACAGTATTGAAATGATTCTGATCTCTTTAATAAAAAACAGAACAAAAATTGGATAATGTAGAAAAGTTTAACAACGCAGCAGCTTTTATCTCTGACAGCCAAATGCAAGCTACTTGAGTGGAATTTTATGAGTGAGATCTTCAAGGGTGTGAGCTTGACAACAATTTCCAAGGTTGCATCAATGGCCCATTTATTTGTTGTACTTAAATTTACAAGCACTTGTAACCCCTAATTGCAACACGAAAAGCACTCAATAGGAAAAATAAAATTGTTGTGTTCAGTATATAAAAAATAAAATCAACAGAACAATTGCAGATAAATTCAATGCCATGACGGGCTTACTTTTTTTGAAATACTGAAGTAAAACTCAAAGCTGGAGAAACTCTCCAAGTATGGTAGCTTCTGTGCAGAGAGAAACAAGAGTTAATGTTTTGAGTATAAAAATAGGTCAGGTATCCCTTTCTCCTCAACTGAGGTTTGCACCCTATCATGGCCGACAGAGCCAACAACCGCATCCAATCCATGGGCAGCACAGTGGCTCAGTGGTTAGCACTGCTGCGTCACCAGGACCAGGGTTCAATTCCAGTTCAAGGTGATTGCGTATATGAAGTTTGCGCATTCTCCGTAGCTGCATGGGTGTCCTCCGGGTGCTCCTACTACCTCCCACAGTCAAAAGATGTGCAGGTTGGGTGGATTGGCCATGCCAAATTGCCCATAGTGTGAAGGCTAGGTGGGTTAGTCATGAGAAATGAGGAATCACAGGGATGGGTTGGGTCTGAGTGGGAACCCTCAGACAGTTAGTGAAAACTTGATGGGCCGAATGGCCTGCTTCCTCGCTATAGGGATTCTACGATTTTATTCTATGATTCCATTTCCTGCTCTTGCACTGTCATGCCTTCCATTCCCTGCCAGCATCAGAATAGAGATTTCCGTGTCCTCACTGCCCACTCTCCCCACCCCCCACATTAAAAGGAATATCCTCCACTATCACCCGCCCTATAATGCCAGTATCAAACATATCTTCTCCTCTGTCACAATTCCATAGGAACTGTTCCCTCCACAATATACTGGTTCACTCCTTCACCATCCCCACTGTCTCATACCTACCCCACAGCACCTCCTCATTCAATCACAGAAGGTGCCCTTTCACCTCCTCCTTCTTGACTGAACAAAGTTCAGACACTTCTTCCAGGTGAAGCAGCAATTTACTTGTATTTCTAGTTTACTGCCTTCACTGCTCAAAATGCAGTCTCTTCCTCATTGTGGAAACCAAACACAGATGGATGCCTGCTTTCTGGAACACCTCTGCTTTGTCCACAAGTATGACCACAACGTTACAGTGACTTGTCACTTCAACATTGTCCTTATGCTCACTGTTCTGTCCGAGACCTGCTGCATATCCAGTGAAGTCCAATGTTGCTGCAGAACCTGCCAGTTAGACACTTCAGAGACTTCAGGACTCAACATTAAGCTCAATGATTTCTGACAACGAACTTCGCTCCTTTTGATTAAAAAAAAGTTAATTCCCACTCTTCGTCCAAAAGCCACCACCTGTCCCCCTACCCTCTACTACCTTATCATGCTTTTCAAGGCTTTGCTTTCAGTCAGATTCCATTTGTATCCTGTTTATTGCACCTACTCTGCATCAATACCTTGCCTTCTCCCAAAACCATTCTCACTCCCTTTGCCTTTTGTCCTGTGACACCTCTGACATTCAATCGCCCTGAACTCTTCTCTGACCGGCCCTTTGTTTCCACTTGCCCATCCCCACTTTTCAACAGTATAAAACCCATGATTTTTCCACCTCTCTTCAGTTCTAAAGAAGAATCATTGGACTCAAAATGGTAACTCTGTCACTCTCTCCATAGAAATTGGCAGATCCATTGAGCTTCTCCAGCACTTTATGCTTTCTTTCAGTGTTAAAAATATGAGTTCAAAAGTTTATTGACATCCCCCTCAAGCAGATGAATTTTCTGATAACTTG
Organism: Hemiscyllium ocellatum; assembly: GCF_020745735.1. Lineage (NCBI taxonomy): Eukaryota > Metazoa > Chordata > Chondrichthyes > Orectolobiformes > Hemiscylliidae > Hemiscyllium > Hemiscyllium ocellatum. The sequence continues at coordinate 34,125,420 of NC_083425.1, forward strand.
TGACATTTTTACACTAGGATTTGAGACAAATATTTTTCACAGAAAATATTTCATTTCCATCTCAAAGCACAGATTGTTCTGTTATAAATATGATTTATCTAGAATACATTAGGAAAGAATAATACCAATTTTCATGCTGTGAAACCCACATTTAAAATTACTACACGTTTGCAATGAGTTAACATTTTCTGGCACACATTTTTAAAAAAATACATGTAATTGGAGTCTCCCAGGTTCTGGCACAAATTTGCAATTTGATTCCCCATTGTCAACCTTGAGGGACAGCTAGAAAATTAAAACAGACAGCTAATTGGCTTAATCCATGTGATGGTCAGGATAGAGTAAGCATTAGTTGCCCTCTGACTGCACTCAGTCTTTTAGTCTTAATTTCTTGGGGAGAAGGGGGTTTGGAAATGGAGTGAAGTTTTAGAAGAGCATGGAGGTGGGTTAGTGGGTGGCAACAATATAAACTTCTGCCAAATAAATATAACTCAACGCATTTCTATCATTGCTCAGTCCTTTGAATTGTTGCTGTGTCATCATAGTCTTACCAGACCATAGGGGCTGCTCTCTTTTTAGAGAGAAGCAACTGGTGGTAATTTAACCTGAGGGCCACCAGACCTCAGGGGAGGAAAGAGCTTGAGAAGGACAGCCCTTCATGATAACCTCAAACCGGTGATGGGAATTGAACCTATACTGCTGGCATCACACAGCTCTGTAAACCAACAATCCAGCCAACTTATCTAAACCGATTCCAAGTCCCTTGAATATAGGAGTTGGAATGTCATGTTGAGGTTGTACAGGACATTGGTGAGGCCTCTTTGAAATACTGTGTCCAGTTCTGGTTGCCCAGTTATAGGAAGGATAATATGAAGCTGTAGAGAGTTCAGAAGAGATTTACTGAGTATATTGCTGAATGTGAAAGGTTTGAGTTATAAAGAAAGGCTAGATAGGCTGGAACTTCATTCACTGGAGCATAGGGAGTTCAGAGGTAACCTTAGAGAAGTTTATAAAATCATGAGTACAGAGGGGGTAATGATAATTGTCTTTTCCCTCAGGTGAGGAATAACATGTCGAGGCAGCACATTTTTAAGGTGAGAGGAGAGAGATTTAGAAAACACAGAGGAAATTGTTTTTACACAGAGGGTGGAATGAACTTCCTGAGGAAGTGGTGGACATGAGTACAATTACAACATTTAAAAGACATTTGGATAAGTACATAGACAGGAAAGGTTTGGAGGGATTGAGCCAGGAGCAGGCAGGTGGGACTAACTGAGTTAAGGTTTATGTTCGGCATGAACTGGTTGGACTGAAGGGTCTGTTTCCATGCTGTATGACTATGATTATATGGCCCAGTTAACGTTATATTTTCTGATTAGGAAAACTTACTAGAACTTGAAAAATTATTTCAAAGGACCATCAGTCTATTTCACTTCATCTGGTTCCTCGTGTTTTCTTGAAAGCATCTGAATTTTATTTACAAAATGAAATACATTTTATCCACCCATCCAATATATTCATAAGTTCTGGTTTTTCCAGCTAAAGAGACAATGCCGATGCCAGAGCAAACAAAAATGAATCAACATTCCAATAAAGAAATGAGCAAACCCAATGACTCCCCCAAGTGCACAATATAGCTCCATTTCATAACAAGTATGAATTCGTGAGAGACTCCATTTGGAAAATGGTGTGTTGATGCAGTGCATATTTAAGACATAGGGGCAGAATTAAGCCATTTGCCACTGAGTCTGCACCATCATTCAAACAGATCATGCCTGATCTAAAATTCCTCAACTCTACTATTCTGTCTCTTTCCCCATTAGCTTTGATTCCATTACCATTTTGAAAATATCTGTATATTTCAGCCTTGAATATACTTAATGATCCAGCCTCGAATATACTTAATGATCCAGCCTCAACACCCCTTTGTGGTGAAGAATTCCACAGATTTATAGACTGCTAAGAGTAGAAATTCCTCGTCAATTCAGTCTTAAATGTGCAACCTCTTATTTTGATATTTGGCTGTCTGGTCCTAGAATCTTCTACAACAGGAAACAACTTTTCTGCATCTACCTTGCCTCTCATTCCTCTAAACTCCAAAAAGTTATCTTCTCTACAATCATTCTCACGCCCTTTGCCTTTTGTTCTATGACACCTTTGAGCTCCAATCTCCCTTAAGCTTTCCCTGACCTACGCTCCTCTCAACGTTTCAACAGCATAAAATCCATGACTTATAAATCTCTTCAGCTTTGAAGTAGAGTCAAGTAACTCTGCTTCTCTGTACACAGAAGCTATCAGACTAACTGCATGTATCTAGCATTTTCTATTCATATATCACATTCTTTAAAATCAGAATCACATTTGTATTGCCTTCTTAAATTAAACATAAGCAGTGAAGTTTGGGTTATGGGGTTGATGGTGGCATTTCGGGAACAAGAGGGGTAAGTATCAAAATGGAGAACAGTGTTCATGGTTTAAAGCTGTTAATTATAATGTTGACTCCTGGAGGCTATAAAATTGTGTTTCTGGATCTGCAGTCTCTCTACTCTTGGCAAATTAAAATTGCTCAAACCATGCCAGTTGTCCAGAATGTTGTGGAGCTTAATGTTGTCTTGCTTTTCTATCTGAGGGGGGCACCTGGGAGGAGAGTGTAGTGCAAGGTAGATCCAGTTCCTGACCCGAGAGGGGGATCTGACCAAAGGGGAGCATTTCTGCTCCTCTTGACCCATGAGGAGTACAGAGAAGGCATCTGTAGTCTCCTTGAACTTGTTCTCATTTGACTGCAGCTACCTTAGGCCCAGGACTCCAATCTGGCCACAGTTTAAATAATAAGCACATTAAATCCACAGCTTCAATCTTTATTACTGAACCTCCTAGGAGTAGATTGGCTACCCATGCCTCATTCCACTTCAAAGAAACCATTACACTGATGGGTGAGAGCTACATTCCCAATGCACTCAGAAGATCTGGCTCATTTAAGCCTCATGTCTCCATTCAAACCTAACCAATCATCCACATTAACATTTCTTTTCCTTTGGAAGCAGTGGGGGCAAAATGAACACAATGTTCCGGATGTGGTCCCATGCAAAGCCTGTCATAGGATTGAGAATGGTTCACATCCAACAGTAACATCACCTTATCATTATGAGTTGAATAAGGTTTCTCAAAAAGATATTTGAACAAAGTGATACTAACAAATTAAATTTACACTGAATAGACTTCCTACATATTCCAGTTTGATTCTGGTTCTCACCAGTTAACCTTGCTTGCATTACAACTAAATTAGGAATGGTTAGGGTCGAAATTGAAATAGATCAAATATTCCACATATAATCATCATTAAACATTGATTGTTAGCTAATGTACTCCCATTCATTATATTTCAACACCTTCACCGGACAATATAAAAGAATGAGTAATTTACTTTGTGTTACATAATTAAATCATAAAACCTCTTCCATATAAATTCAATTTTCGCAATCATTGCCTCAACATCGCATTCTATGCCCTCTCCACACCAAATGGCTCAGTCATTGACAAGCCCATTTTGGAACATTTTATTTTCTCTACACTGAGCCCTCCACTTATATCCAATCCTTTTCCTTCTACTCCTACCCTGAAAACAAAATCTCCCCTGAATCACATACAACTACACTTTCAGACTCTTAATTTTGACATTTTATTTGCCACCATACATCTACAGTCATAGATATATTCACACTAGCCTTTCTCCTCTCTCCCTTTAATGTCCTTGTCCTCATTTACTCCCCCAAGTACCAATCTGACATAGCTCCCACCTTCATTTCCTTAAAGAGAGCTGGTACAAAACTGTTCAACTCAGCAAGGTTAAGGGTACAGGGGAGTTAATTTGGATAGTGAATGAAAACTACATTCCAGAGAGGTCACAGGAGAGAGGCAATGAGAGTAGAGGTTCACTGAAGGAGGAAGAGACATAGAGTCATAGTCATGGAGATGTATAGAAGGGAAACAGATTCTTCGGTCCAACCCGTCCAGATATCCCAACCCAATCTAATCCCACCTGCCAGCACCCAGCCCATATCCCTCCAAACCCTTCCTATTCATATACCCATCCAAATGCCTTTTAAATGTTGCAATTGTACCAGCCTCCACCACATCCTCTGGCAGCTCATTCCATACCCGTACCACCCTCCGGGAATGAGACCCTTAAATATGAAGGGGAAGTGGAGTCAATTGTAAGTTTGATTTCTTTCAGCGCCAGCATGCTTATCGGTTCACCCAATGATGAAAGCCACAACTATTATAATGAATGCTAAGGGAAGTGCAGAAGGATTTCGGAGGCACAGCCTGGAATGACTTATGTATGGGAGAGAAGTAATAAGTTGATTATCTGTTCATGTTGAGTACAGTGCAAAACTGAGAAGGACACATTACTCTCAAATTGCCAGGAGAGTGAAAATTACCATTGAAAGCAAAGACTTAATGACATTTCCATGCTGCATGACTATGACTCTATAACATGGAAGAGAAAGAGAAGGAGAAAGTCTCATGAGCCTTTGTCATCAGTTGTAGCCCACAAAGCAGCAATGTGGTACAACACCAGTCTGAGACCATTGCTGAATAGCACATGCTTTGGACTCATTCTGTTAAGTGATGTTACTTTGGATCTGACCGAAGTGAGTGCTCATTTGGATCTCATTTCTTCAATTGGTCCTTGGGACCAATGAATATTGAGGTGCTGTTAATGCTGACAAGATAACAGATTAGGTTATTCCACAAAAATGTTCTGCATTATTTTATCCTGTAGGAGGTTCTCTTCAGGGTTTTTTTGTTTGTATCTTATTATGTTTCACAGCCATATAAGTGGAGCACTCTGTCTTCACTGACATATATATGAGGCTCAGAATGATAAAAACACAATATGCTGATCAGCACATGCTCATTCTCAGCTGCACAGTGTGTGTAACTACTCCAAGGGTCCTCATTTGCAACAGTGACTTTAGTTCTGCCACACAGGTACCTCAGAAGTCCATGCAGTAGAAAACAAATGAGCAGGAATACTCCTCAGCAGATTAAAGTGTAACTGTAAAAAGAGAAATAGACCAAACATTGTTGTGATGACATACCACAGACCTAAATCACTGGGCCTGACCTTCACCATCAAAGCAGGTTGGCTCAAATCAGGAAATTTCCTGGCTCAGCACAACCACCTCAGGAAATGCCCTGAGATGACATTTTTATTCCTGAACGGCGGGTTTTGGAGACAGACAGTCAGGTCTACCACCCCCAGATGGGGCCACAATGGGTGCCATGTGCCAATATTAGTTGGTTAAAAGATACATCTCAGTCCTCGAGCACTTTATTTCAGTTGCCTTTAAAAGTATTAGGTCTTCAAGCACACACTCCTCTCACCCTGATTACTCCCTATGCCTGATCCATGTTAATCCACCCCACTGGCTCCTCATACCCTCCAAGTCACTCATGCCCAATTGCCAATCATCCATTCCATAACAACACATGTTCCTCAATCATCTCAATGGTTTGCTCTGTGCCCAAGACAATCTTGTGCCATCTCATGTCCCATACGTCCCACACATTCCCATGGCCACCTCTAAGCTGTATGTTATCTTCTTGTCAACTTATGTCAACTCATGAACCCCCAATTATCTCCTTGGCTCCTCATAGCCATTGCGCCAACATGGAACCCAACACAGGTTCATTCCTTTGAGTTGCAAATTACTTGAGTGAAAGGTGGGGAAAATAGTTTATGTAGCAGGACATGATTTTCAATGCTCCATGTCAGAAAACCCAACTAGGTGTATCTTATTTACATCCAACACGCAGAATCTTGAGCTAATATTCCAGGCTCCTATGTTTGTGTGTAGAATCTAGGATAAAAAACAACTTTGAACTTGGTATCCAAGTAAAAATACCCTCAACAAATCACGGAATACCATAGCATAAAGTCGGGATGTAGTCTTAATTGTTACTTAAGCATGAAAATTTAAAAACAAATCACTTACCCCACCATCTGATCCTCCCAAGGATAGCCCTTTCTTTGCTATACTGTAAACAGAAAATAAGGTCTGAGTTCACAAAGTGCTCTTAAAATCATGGGAATGCTGGCTGGGTGTACATATCTATTGACAGATTTACATTAGTTCATTCTGTGTGGTCAGTACGACATTCAATGGAGTCAAGGTCAAGACTTAGGTAAGGCTCATGTTTCTTTAACAATTCTTCAACAAATGTACAAAAGAGATGTAATCCACTACTTCTTTGAAACTCCATTTTTAATTAATCTGTGGTAGAAAACAGAATATTGAATATATGCCCTGATAAAATAGCCCCATCAAATAATGAAGAAAAACACTAAATCCAAGATAATAAGGTTGAAATTTCTAGACTAAGTGTGTGGAAACAAAAGATTTTTCAAGGGAGCTAAGAATTTTCCGTGGAAATTGGTTTCACTGGAATTACATCCTTCAAAACTGACTTGCACTAGACAAGATATGTTTGTCCTAGTCAACAAGTGACTACATTCCCACAATCTGGAATGCAGATTTATGGCCATTCCAAATTGATTGCCAGTGTAATTCTTTGCACATTGATAATTACTTAGTGAATGTTTTCCAATTGCACAATCACACCTAATGATGGATATTGTGTTGCGAGTTCTGTAAACATGGGCTAGGTGGATACAGTCAGTACCTTGCTTACAAACAGCCAAAGGGACATGCTGTTGATATGATCCACCAATCAAGCTTTTGAACATATGAATTAGATTAGATTAGATTACTTACAGTGTGGAAACAGGCCCTTCGGCCCAACAAGTCCACACCGAAGCGCAACCCACCCATTCCCCTACATTTACCCATTTACCTAACAGTACGGGCAATTTAGCATGGCCAATTCACCTAACCTGCACATCTTTGGACTGTGGGAGGAAACCGGAGCACCGGCAGGAAACCCATGCAGACACGGGGTAAATGTGCCAACTCCACACAGTCAGTCGCCTGAGTCGGGAATTGAACCTGGGTCTCTGGCGCTGTGAGGCAGCAGTGCTAACCACTGTGCCACCGTGCCGCCCATGATGGCCCACATTCATCACAATGTCACTGAAATTCATATACCACATTATTATGTGTGCAATAGGCAGATTGTCTTTTTGTCTTGGAGACAGCGTTCTATTAATGGTGAACATCACTCGGATAGCTGCTGCATAGTAGCAGTATTATACAACTAGCATCATCTGTTGCTCAATTCTTTGAGAAACAGGGTAATTTGAAGTAGACAGGGCAGTTTTTAGGAGCAAAAGTGATGGCTTTAGGCCATATCATGTGTTTGAGTGATATACAACAAGAAGAGTGGTTGGCTAACATGGTGCCACTGTTAAAGGTGGTAAGGACATGCCAGGGAACTATAGACCGGTGAGCCTGACCTCGGTGGTGGGCAAGTTGTTGGAAGGAATCCTGAGGGACAGGATGTACATGTATTTGGAAAGGCAAGAACTGATTAGGGATAGTCAACATGGCTTTGTGCATGGGAAATCATGTCTCACTAACTTGATTGAGTTTTTGAAGTAACAAAGAGGATTGATGAGGGCAGAGCGATGAACGTGTTCCATATGGACGTTAAGAAGGCCTTCGAAAAAGTTCCCCATCAGAGACTGGTAAGCAAGGTTAGATCTCATGGAATATAGGGGGACCTAGTCATTTGGATACAGAACTGACTCATAAGATAGAAGACAGAGAATGGTGATGGAAGGTTGTTTTTCAGACTGGAGTGCCACAAGGATCAGTGCTGGGTCCACTACGTTTCATTATTTATATAAATGATTTGGATGTGAGCATGAGAGGTAATGTTAGTAAGTTTGCAGATGACACCAAAATTGGACGTGTAGTGGGCAGCAAAGGAGGTTACCTCAGGTTACAACGGGATCTTGATTAGATGGGCCAATGGGTTGAGGAGTGGCAGATGAAGTTTAATTTAGCTAAACGCTAGATGCTGCATTTTGGGAAAGCAAATCTTAGCTGGACTTATACACTTTATGGTAAGGTTGCTGGGGAGTGTTGCTGATCAAAGAGACTTGGAGTGCAGGCTCATAGCTCCTTGAAAGTGGAGTCGAAGGTAGATAGAATAGTGAAGGCGGCATTTGGGACACTTTCTTTTATTGGTCAGAGTACTGAGTACAGGAGTTGGGAGGTCATGCTGAGGCTGTACAGGACATTGGTTAGGCCACTGTTAGAATATTACGTGCAACTTTGGTCTCCTTCCTATTGGAAAGATGCTGTGAAACTTGAAAGGGTTCAGAAAAGATTTACAAGGATGTTGCCAGGGTTGGAGGATTTGAGCTACAGGGAGAGGCTGAATAGGCTGGGACTGTTTTCCCTGGAGCGTTGGAGGATGAGGGGTGACCTTACGGAGGTTTACAAAGTTATGAGATAGTATGGATAGGATAAATAGACAAAGTCTTTTCCCTGGGGTGGGGGAGCTCAGAACTAGAGGGCAAAGGTTTAGGGTGAGAGGGGAAAGATATAAAAGAGACCTAAGGGGCATGTTTTCATGCAGTGGGGTGGTGCATGTGTGGAGTTGGCTGCCAGAGGAAGTGGTGGAGGCTGGTACAATTGCAACATTTAAAAGGTATCTGAATGGGTATATGAATAGGAAGGGGTTGGAGGGATATCGGCCAGACACTGGCAGGTGAGACTAGATTGGGTTGGGATATCTGGTCGGCATGGACGAGTTGAACCTGAGGGTCTGTTTCCATGCTGTACATCTCTATGACTCTAAGTGATCTGGTCAGGGTCGCCATTATCCAACAGGATGGCTTTGATGTGCCATATTTCAGCATCAATGTCCCACAGTGAACAAAATAAGTTGTCAATAAGGTCAATCTCATAGCGTGTGGAACTGTAGGTATCCCAATGATGTACTAACCGTGAAGATAGACAGTGGTTGAGAACTTCCCAAGCTAATTTCTCACATGGCACATCAAGGAAACACAGCTCATTCAACTGGCCTACTTCAAATGCGAATTTGAGCACAGGATGGAGCCTGGTAAAAATTTCTTCGCACTTGACAAGTAGCTGCAGATTCACAAACAGCAAAAATACACAATGGGTAGGAGGTTAGATTTGGTGAACCAATTTGAGGATGTGAAGAATTTCACTGACAACCACTTCAGGATTGTCATTTGGGCACGCAGTGTGGCATCCTTGCACGTGCTGGAAGCTAGATACACCACAACAGTCTTTGCAGTCAGAAAGAAAATATACACAGATTCTCCCTATCCAAAATAGATCAAATCCATTGCTGTGAAGGAGTCATATACAGACGATAGGCTTCTCTCCCTCAAGAGCAAAGTTAACTTGTTGGGTTTAATAATCTTGCAACAGCTTCACAGTCACGTTTACAGATAGAAACACTCTATTTTGCAGACATTTTTTAAAAAGCTTTGGTGAGATCTTAACTCAAATTCTCATGATTACTAGTCCAGTTTTAATAGTTCTGGAACATAGCAATTATGATACTGTACCACAGAAGGCTAACAGCAAAAAAAAGATAGAAAGTATACTTTTTATAGCGATGCGTTCAATGCATAATCTAAAGAAATTACTCCTCTCCTAATTCCTATTCATCCAAGCTAAACAGAATTATTTAGTTAATGTTGTCCTTTTGCAGAGTTGCATCTAATGACGGTCAGAGTGTCCTCAGTGCTACTGAAGATTGGCTAATAGTATATATTTATTAAGATCAAACTGAAATAATTAAATGAAATCTGGGAGACTGTGCATCTTCCATCAAATACAACCACTTTCAGCTAATTCAGAAGATGCGGTTATTTTAGAATATTTTTAAACGCAATGCTAAAGATGCTAAGTTTAGGCTATAACAAATTGTCAAGTTCTGTGCATTATCAATAAGATTTTTGTTAAATGTCAATTTTAAGTCAAACCCATCATAAATCTGCAAGTCAATGGATAAAAGTACAAGTATCGTTTTTAAACCAGGTCTCATGTCAACTGAGCTATCAGTAGTAAAATTATGTCCTGACAAAAGACTTCAAAAAGAACCGACACTGCCCTAAAAGTGTAACAGAACAAAAACAACATATAGTTGAAGAACAATCATGAATAAAGGCTGTGTCAGCTGCTTCAAGGCAACGGAGTTAAATTCTGTTTTATTACTGTCAATTTTAGGACAATGATGAGTGTTTTGGGATCACATTCACCAGTTTAGGTTGTTTAGTGAAGTCTGAAACCCAATGGCCTCAAAAATGACAAGTAAAGTAAACTAAAAGGAATTACAATGGAATTCAGTGAGACATGAAACTATATCCAATAATTCTTCAGTGGCATGATTTAATATGACATATAAAAGTGCATTTTTGGCAGAGTGACTTAAGGAGGAAGTGAACTCTCTTGCTTAATACTGTAAATTTTATTTTCTAATGGATCAAAATGCATTTTTATGATACATTTGAAGTGTATGATGATTCAGCTTTAATGAATAAAGAGCTAAAGAAATTAACCATACTCTAAGGCAGAAGCAAGATACTTGATTAGGTAACACCGCATTCACACAGACATGACATTACATTACCCACATTTATCATACAAAGTTACCTTTATAAAGGATACAAGATAGACTCCTTGAGGATAGGGACCTAATTTAACTATAACCAGTTAAGATGATACTCTTGCAGTTCCCTGATGATGAGTCCCCTGCCAGTTATAAACTGTACTAATTTGTCTGCTTGCAAAGGGTTTTGTTCTATCATTGATGGCTGGATAGGTGGTTTGCGAAACAGTGACACCAACTGCATGGGTTCAATTCCCACATTGTCTGAAGTTACCATAAAGGATTCTCCATCTTAACCTCTCGTCTTGCCCGAGGTGTGGTGACCCTCAGCTTATAACCACCACTAGTCATCTGCTTCTAATGAGACAACAGCCTGGGAAGACTACAGTGACTTCAACTTTAACAAAAAACATTCATCAAAATTCTCCATGTTTCTTCATCTTTGCCTTTGTGTTAGACATAAAGAACATCTGTCCACATAGGGGGAAAGGGCTGTATGAAACAATTCTCGAAAAACATAACAAACTTCCTCGCTGGGAATTCACATCTCTATCACTTGTTGCAGAGCCTCACACTTCACTGGCACTGCAGAATGCAGACATGTCAGCTCCCATTCACACTCTTTTCATAGAAGGCTCATGAAAGTATATTTCTGCCTTTGGCTGACAGCGCTTCATAATTGGAGTAATTTACTTTCTCTAATATAGCTGCAAACTCAACATATTGCAGTAATTTATATACGAGTCAGCATGCTGTCAGAAATGCTGCCTTAGAAGTCACAACATGAACAGAGTAATCCTGGGTCAAAAATGTTGTCTGTCTGCTCCAGTTAGCTCCAGTTAAAGAAACAACACGATGATCACAATCATCTACATGAGCAGTACATACCTGCTACAGCCCAGAGAGTGAAATGTATACAAAATAAAATGACAAATTCAAATTACTAAACCTTTGAAGCAAATTTTCCACAACTAGTCCTTACAAGGCTGAGATACTGCGACAGTCCTGTCCCCTTAGTCCAAGAACTCCCCACCTACGTTCGGGACACCACCCACTCCCTCCACCTCCTCCATGATTTTCGAATCCCCGGCCCCCAACACCTTATCTTCACCATGGACATCCAGTCCCTATACATCTCCATCCCCCATCACGAAGGCCTCAAAGCCCTCTGCTTCTTCCTTTCCCGCCGACCCAACCAGTACCCTTCCACTGACACCCTCCTTCGACTGACTGAACTGGTCCTCACTCTGAACAACTTCTCTTTCCAATCCTCCCACTTCCTCAAAACCAAAGGAGTAGCCACGGGCACCCGCACGGGCCCCAGCTATGCCTGCCTCTTCGTCGGATATGTGGAACAGTCCATCTTCCGCAGCTACACTGGCACCACCCCCCACCTTTTCTTCCGCTGCATCGATGACTGTATCGGCGCTACCTCGTGCTCCTACGAGGAGTTGAACAGTTCATCCACTTTACTAAAACCTTCCACCCCGACCTCAAATTTACCTGGACCGTCTCAGACTCCTCCCTCCCCTTCCTAGACCTCTCCATTTCTATCTCGGGTGACTGACTCAACACGGACATTTACTATAAACCGACCGACTCCCACAGCTACCTAGACTACACCTCCTCCCATCCTGCCCCCTGTAAAAACACCATCCCATATTCCCAATTCCTTCGTCTCTGCTGCATCTGCTCTCAGGACCAATTCCAATTCCGAACAACCCAGATGGCCTCCTTCTTCAAAGATTGCAATTTCCCCTCAGATGTGGTTGATGATGCTATCCATCGCGTCGCCTCCACTTCCCGCTCCTCCGCCCTTGAACTCCGACCCTCCAATCGCCACCAGGACAGAACTCCACTAGTCCTCACCTACCACCCCACCAACCTCCAGATACGTCATATCATCCTTCATCATTTCCGTCACCTCCAAACAGACCCCACCACCAAGGATATATTTCCCTCCCCTCCCCTATTAGCGTTCCGGAAAGACCACTCCCTTCGTGACTCCCTCGTCAGGTCCACACCACCCCACCAACCCAACCTCCACTCCCAGCACCTTTCCCTGCAACTGCAAGAAATGCAAAACTTGCGCCCACACCTCCCCCCTCACTTCCCTCCAAGGCCCCAAGTGATCCTTCCATATTCGTCACAAATTCACCTGCACCTCCACACACATCGTTTACTGCATCTGCTGCACCCAATGTGGCCTCCTCTACATTGGGCAGACAGGCCACCTACTTGCGGAATGTTTCAGAGAACACCTCTGGGACACCCGCACCAACCAACCCAACCGCCCCGCGGCTGAACACTTTAACTCCCCCTCCCACTCTGCCAAGGACATGCAGGTCCTTGGCCTCCTCCATCACCAGACCATGGCAACACGACGCCTGGAGGAAGAGCGCCTCATCTTCCGCTTGGAACCCTCCAACCACAAGGGATGAATGCAGATTTCTCCAGCTTTCTCATTTCCCCTCCCCCCACGTTTTCTCAGTCCCAACCCTTGGACTCAGCATCGCCTTCTTGACCTGCAATCTTCTTCCCGACCCCTCCGCCCCCACCCCCTCTCCGGCCTATCACCCTCACCTTAACCTCCTTCCACCTATCGCATTCCCAATGCCCCTCCCCCAAGTCCCTCCTCCCTACCTTTTATCTTAGCCTGCTTGGCACACCCTCCTCATTCTTGAAAAAGGGCTCATGCTTGAAATGCCGATTCTCCTGCTCCTTGGATGCTGCCTGACCTGCTGCGCTTTCCAGCAACACATTTTTCAGCTCTGATCTCCAGCATCAGCAGTCCTCGCTTTCTCACGGTCATCACCAGTTTAAAATAGGAAGCAATTCAGACATAATGAACTAAAAGTATATTTGCAAAATTGGTTTATATGTGGTACAACACAAATTAAAATTCATGTTTGCTATGAAATAGATCAAGGACAAAACGGTAATTAGGGAGAAAATAGGGCCGCTCAAAGATCAGCAAGGTGGCTTTTGTGTGGAGCCGCAGAAAATGGGGCAGATACTAAACGAGTATTTTGCATCAGAATTTATTGTGGAAAAGGACACGGAAGATATATAATGTCAGGAAATAATGGTGACATCTTGAAAAATGTCCATATTAAAGAGGAGGAAGTGCTGGATGTCTAGAAACACAAAGTTGGATAAATCCCCAGGACCTGATCACTTCTACCCTACCTGTAGGAAGCTAGGGAGGTGATTGCTGGGCTTCTTACTCAAATATTTGTATCATCGATAGTCACAGATGAGGTGCTGGAAAACTGGAGGTTGGCTAACGTGGTTCCACTGTTTAAGAAAGGTGGTAAGGACAAGCCAGGGAACCAGTGAGCCTGACGTCAGTGGTGGGCAAGTTGTTGGAGAGAATCCTGAGGGACTGAATGCACATGTAGTTGAAAGGCAAGGGCTGATTAGGGATAGTCTACATGGCTTTGTGCGTGGGAAATCATGTCTCACTAACTTGATTTGAGTTTTTTGAAGAAGTAACAAAGAAGATTGATGAGAGCAAAACAGTAGATGTGATCTATATGGACTTCAGTAAGGCGTTCGACAATATTCGCCATGGGAGACTGATTAGCAAGGTTAGATCTCATGGAATACAGGGAGAACTAGCCATTTGGATACAGAACTGGCTCAAACATATAGGACCACCTGGAAGGTGGTGGTGGAGGGTTGTTTTTCAGACTGGAGGCCTGTGACCAGTGGAGTGCCACAACAATCAGTGCTGGGCCCTCCACTTCCCGTCTTTTATATAAATGATTTGGATGCAAGCATAAGAGATAGAGTTAGCAAGTTTGCAAATGACGCCAAAATTGGAGGTGTCTTGGACAGCAAAGAAGGTTACCTCAGATTACAACAGGATTTTGATCAAATGGGCCAATGGGCTGAAAAGTGGCAGATAGAGTTTAATTCAGATAAATGTGAGGTGCAGCATTTTGGGAAAGCAAATCTAACCAGGACTTATACACTTAATGGTAAGATCCTAGGGAGTGTTGCTGAACAAAGAGACCTTGGAGTGCAGGTTCATAGCTCCTTGAAAGTGGAGTCGCAGGTAGAGAGGATAGCAAATAAGGCATTTGGTATGCTTTCCTTTATTGGTCAGAGTATTAAGAACAAGAGTTGAGAGGTCATGTTGTGGCTGTAAAGGACATTGGTTAGGCCACTGCTGGAATATTGCGTGCAATTCTGGTCTCCTTCCTATCAAAGATGTTGTGAAACATGAAAGGGTTCAGAAAAGATTACAAGGATGATGCTAGAGTTGGAGGATTTGAGCTATAGGGAGAGGCTGAACAGCTGGGGCTGTTTTCCCTGGAGAGTCTGAGGCTGAGGGGTGACCTTAAGAAAGTTTATAAAATCATGAGGGGCATGGATAGGGTAAATAGACAAAGTATTTTGCCTAGGGTGGGAGAGTCCAGAACTAGAGGTCATAGGTTTAGGGTGAGAGGGGAAAGATATAAAAGAGACCTAAGGGGCAACTTTTTCACACACAGGGTGGTACGTGTATGGAATGGGCTGCTAGAGGAAGTGGTGGAGGCTGGTACAATTACAGCATTTAAAAGGCAACTGGATGGGTATATCAATAGGAAGGATTTGGAGGGATACGGGCCGGGTGCTGGCAGGTGGGACGAGATTGGGTTGGGATACCTGGTTGGCATGGACACGTTGGACCGAAGGGTCTGTTTCCATGCTGTACATCTCTATGGCTCTGTAAGAAGTTGGAGAGTCATACATGACCCAGCTGGTCCATGCCGACCAGGTTTCCCAAACTAAACTAGTCCCATTGACCTGTGTTTGGCCCATATCCCCTTAAGCTCCTCCTATTCATGTACCTGTCCAATTTTTTTAGAAATGTTGTAACTGTACCTGCATCGACCACTTCCTCTTGTAGTTCATTCCACATATGCATCACCCTGTGTGAAATGGTTGATCCACAGGTCCCTTTTAAATGTTTCTCCTTTCCCTGTCAACCTATGTTTCTAGGTTTGAACTCACTTCCCCTATGGAAAAGACCTTTGGCATTCAACTTATCTAAGCCCGTCATGGTTTGATAAACCTCTACAAAGTCACCCCTCAACCTCACACACTCCAAGGAAAACAGTCTCAGCCCATCCAGGCTCTCCCTGTAACTGAAACCCTCCAGTCCCTGTAACATCCTTTTAAGTCTTTTCTGCACCCTCCACAATTTAATTATATCCTTTCTACAGCAGGGCAATGAGAACTGTATGCTGTACTTCAAAAGAGAGCTCACCAATGTCCTGTACAGCCGCAACAAGGTCTCAATTCCATTACTCAATGCTCTGATCAATGAAGGTATGCGTGCCAAATGTCTTCTTCACCAATCTGTCAACCTGTGATGCCACTTTCAAGAAACTATTTATCTGAACTCCTGGGTATCTCTGTTCAAAAACACCTTGTAGCAGCTTTCTAGCTGCTAAAATACAGATACTGATTTGGGCAAACAGCAAGGGATAATGGGAACATTAGCCAAGTGAAACTCTAAAATCACAAAAACCCACACACTGACACAATGCAAACACAGCAGCCAGATACTAATGACCTTAGTATAATATAAAAGACAACATTTGTCCTGGACAGACAACCCCCAAACATACTCACTAAACAAAGGACAGCACAGAAAAAGAAGCATCAAGTCCTACTGCACAAAGAAACTGACAGTCGCATGCCATTTAAATTATTGACTTTTGTATTAAGTTAATATACTATTAAGTGTATCTCCCTGATTGGCCAGAACTATAGAAAGCTCCAGAAAACCATCTAAAAGATATAAAAACAGGGGTTCACCTGCAGACCACTCTCTTGGAACCACACTCAAAGTCTCTGGAATTGTCTGCAGTCTTCCGAGGAGACCAGTATTGCAAGAGGCAGTGACCAGCTGAACCATCCAAACAGAGAGATGAACAGAGAGGAAGAAAACAGCTTCACAGACGCAGACAGAATCACAGAGACAGCAACTGCATAGATTTACAAGAGACCCGGGAAGTATTGTATCCTAATCCAAATAGGATTAGGGAATGTATGTTTAGTATTAAGATTATTGTAATTTTGTTTCTAATAAAGTGGGACTGTTATGCTTTTGTACTGGCTTGTGTACGTATTGATTTGACTGCTTTGGTATTGAGGTATTTGGTATTGACATCTGGGCAAATTCATGTGTAACATTCTGATCGGAGTTATCTGTAACTTGTTTAAAAGTTGATCCACAGGTCTCTTTTAAATCTCTAGAAAAGGAAACAACTCCCCCGCACCTTCCCATTAACTGTGAGTCCTACCCTGGTTTGTCTTACTAAAATGCAACACTTCGCATTTATTTAAATTAAATTCCATCTGCCACCCCCCACCCCATTGGCCCAGCTGATCAAGATCCCATTGTACTCTTAGTTAACTGTCTTCATTGAGGAGAAAGTGAGGACTGCAGATGGAGATCAGAGCTGAAATTGCTGGAAAAGCACAGCAGGTCAGGCAGCATCCAAAGAGCAGGAGAATCGACGTTTCGGGCATGAGCCCTTCTTCTGCTCTTTGGATGCTGCCTGACCTGCTGTACTTTTCTAGCAATACATTTTCATAACTGTCTTCATTGTCCATTATACCACCAATTTTGGTGTCATTCGCAAACTGACTAACCATGTTCACTATATTCTCATCAAGATCATTTTTTATAAATAACAAACAACAGAGGGCTCAGCACTGAACACTGCTGGTCACAGGCCTCCAGTCTGAAAACAACCTTCCACCATAACACTCTGTCTCCTGAGCTCTCTCTGATGTTATGATAGAATTTTAAGAACATTGCTTAAAAGCCAAATATTAAAGCTTGTTAAGTAAAATGTTTCTGAAGTATAGCCAAATCATGGAGGTTCAAGAAGAGAATACATTTCGTTCATTATTGGGTTGCTACGTTTAAAATGCAAATGAAAAAGATAAACTCAGTAATAAGGCCTTGCTGTATATCCTGACATCAGATCTGGTGTCAAATCCATATCCTCATCTGAGAAAAAATGACAAATAATATCAAATCCAGTTTGGAAAGCAGCAGTATCTTCATAAGGATTAACCAAACTTTCCACATGAAGCATCAATCAGGATATGAGAACCTCTCCCAAATTAATACTTCTGGAAATGGCAGGGAAACTGAACAAGAGGGGAAAGATTCAGCATCTCAAAGATCTCATTTAGGATAGGGTTTCTTTGAATATTTTCTATGCAACTATTTACTGAGAAAATTATCATTAATTGCAAGCAAAGTGTACAACAGGCCGTGCATAAAAACTATTGGCATTGATAGTATTCCGTATAGGATGAAGGCAAGTGGCCTGAACAATTGCCTTCATTCAAAACTGGGTGGTATGGTGGCACTACTGTCTCACAGCACCTGGGTTCTATTCCCACCTCAGGCGACTGTCTGTGTGGAGTTTGCACATTCTCCCCATGTCTGTGTGGGTTTCCTCCCATAGTCCAAAAATGTGCAGGTTAGGTGAACTGGCCATGCTAAATTGCCCGCAGTGTTAGGTGAAGGGTTAAATGTAGAGGAATGGGTCTGGGTGCGTAGCTCTTCGGAGGGTCGGTGTGGACTTGTTGGGCGAAGGGCCTGTTTCCACACTGTAAGTAATCTAATCTAATCTACTTCACAAAACTGGAATGTCCAAAGTTGTTCCATTTTCACACCAAATTTAAGGCACTTTATGTACAATGTATGACCTGGAAAACCAAGCCCAATGCACCAAATATTGCATCTCCTTCAGAGCACTCTCGATTCCTCCCTCTCTAAATTCATTGAAGGGTAATTGCAAACAAATGTTACTCAAAGCTGAGATTCAATTCCACTTATTTGCCGAAAGATCGGTATTCAATTCCACAAATAAACCACATTATAAATCTCACAAAGTAAACAAGACATAATTCAAATCAGATTTCATTAGAGTAGATGCCTTTTTCCCCAGTATTTAAGGCTTTTAATAAAGGAAATCCATCCTGTTTCCAATGAATAAATGACGTGGACTAACTCTTCTGACTGGGTTACCCAGCATCTAGGACCCCCTGAAAAGTCCCAAACTCTGTGTTATAGTCAGAAACCTCAGGGAGTTTTGACTTTCTTATCTTTATAATTACTTAAGGAAGGAATTAAGACCTTCTCTAACTCCTTAAGAACTCTTAAACTGACCATCTTCTGCTGGCTCCACACTGATCTCCACCTAGTTATAAATCCTAACAACACCACAAACAACGCCACGCCGTGGGCGGCAGGGTGGCACAGTGGTTAGCACTGCTGCCTCACAGTGCCAGAGACCCGGGTTCAATTCCCGACTCAGGTGACTGACCGTGTGGAGTTTGCACATTCTCCCTGTGGTCTACGTGGGTTTCCTCCAGATGCTCTGGTTTCCTCCCACAGTCCAAAGATGTGCGGGTTAGGTGAACTGGCCATGCTAAATTGCCCGTCGGGTCGGTGTGCACTTGTTGGGCCGAAGGGCCTGTTTCCATACTGTAAGTAATCTAATGTAATCTCTAATCTGATCTCAAACCCCTTTCCTTCATCAGGAATTCTGATGAAGGGCTTATGCCCAACATATTGATTCTCCTGCTCCTCAGCCTGACATGCTGTGCTTTTCCAGCACCACACTCTCAACTCTGATCTCCAGCATCTGCAGTCCTCACTTTCTACTAGACCCTATTTGGAATAGGATACATTCCAAGAAAAAAGAACATGAAATTATGGATAGGACTCAACAAAATTTTGATAATGAAGAAAACAACAGCATGAAATAAAAGCGCTACTTCCCCATGCCAAATGGCTACCAACCCGGGATCTTAAAGAATATAGATGAGAAAACTGCAATACAAGATTAATCCAATCACCCAAAGTTCTCTTAATATGGGAACAGTTACCGTGGAGTACAAAATTACATTGACACTGTTATTTATAAAAGATGAAAGTTGGAAACTAGGGAATTATAGAATGGTTAACATAATGTCCGTTGTCCACAAAATTGCTAGAATCGATGTCTAAGAAAGGGTAACTGAATTTCTTGAAATTTTTCAGCTGACCAGAGGGAGCCAGAATGGAGTTTTAAAGGGTAGGTCATATCAGATGAATGTGATTGAAGCTTTTGAAAAGGTAACTGAAATAAACAGAAAACTGTCCACACAAATTATTTTGTAATAACCTCCAAGTGGCATTTGACAAAAGTTCCTCATAAGAGACTGTGAACAAAAATTGAAGTGCATGGAAATGAATGTAAATTTTTTGATCCCAGAGTAATTGGGTGAACAGAAGAAACTAGGGTGTGGGAATAAAGGGCAGGAACTCTAACTGGCAGAAAGTGATTCAGGGTGCCCCAACAAGGAGCTGTGTCAGGACTCAACTATTCACTATTTTCATGAACAATTTAGACGATAGGACCAAAAGCCACATATCCAGTTTTGTCATTGACATAATAGTAGCATATATAGAAGCATAAAATGACAGAGGAACATTAATAGATTCGGTAAATAGTCAAAGGAATGTTAAAGGAATTTCACTGTAGCAAATACAATGTCATCCAAGTAGGGTTTAAAATTGATGGAACAGAATATTTTTTAAATGCTGAAAGACTAGAAACAGTGGTGATCCAAAGAATTCCAGGAGGAAGTTGGCATGTACAGAGATCATGATGGATGGAAATTTTTTTTGTTTTAGAAGTGTCAAGAATGTTGATTATCTCAAAGACTAGAATACAAAGTGGCAAACAAAAAGCTATAACTTTCTAAAATCCTCTTTGGAGCACATGCAAGGTACTGGGAGCAGTGCCATTCTTTAAAACGATTGTATTGACCTTTCACGATGTGCAGAATATATTTAACAAAATGATACTCCGAGTTATGATAAGAGATTCCACAAACTAGTGCTATATACCCTTGAAATTAGTAAGAGGTCATTTGGTTGAAGTTTTAAAGATGTTAAGGAAAATGATAAGGTGACATGAGGAAAAAATATGGTCCAGAAATTTGGAGCTACACTTTTCAGAAATGGTATTAAAAAAATACTTCTCCTCAGAAAGGATTGTTGAAGTTTGGAATATTTTCTGACAATGCAATTGATGTTAAGTTAATTGCTAATTTGAAATCTAATAATTTTTTGTTAATCAATGTTATTGAGGTCAATGGCCAAAGGCAGATATGCTGAATTAGTTCACTAATCAGCCATAACCTTATTGAATGACAGAATGGGTTCAGTGGGCTAAAAGGTGTACCCTCTTCCTATGTCAGCCATCCATATCTTAATGTATTCAATTTTTTCCCTCTCCACCAAGCCTCCTTTATAACAACTTAAGTACTCATGCTTTCCATGCATTGTACATAATTTTACCAATCTTTGCTGTCTTAATGGTTTTTCCATTATTTTATTCAGTAATCATCACAGGGATTTTATCAGTCATTTGTAAAGTTAAAATCCTGTACCGTAACATCTTCTCTGCCTCTTCTCGATTTACCACTGTATCCGTCACTGCCCTCCCACATTTTGTCGGAGTACAAGCTGTGAAACAGAAAAAGGTTGACAATCAAAACAGAAAATCTCAATGCAAAGTGGTTCAATTGGCAGATTATATGAGTCACAATCATTTTCTTAGTTTGCAATTTAATTAGACTTAAAAATACTCTTTATTCCAAAGAGTAGGTGCTTCTACTCTTTGAAATAAAGAGTGTTAGTTGGTTATTTCAAAGGATTTTGCATCATTGGATTTGAAGCATTTCACAGGAGAAATCACTTCAATTGGAGTTTATTCTCATCAACTCCAATTGCAAAAGTTAGCCTGAACAATTCTGACAACCTGAATTCGAAACTTCAACTAATCATGCATTATTGCCGCCCATTCTTGGTTGCACATGTCCTTGAGGCAAAATGTTTTCAGTTCAGCATTTTTCTTCTGAGACTTGTGGCTGCAATTTTACTTCCAAAACAAAAGAAAAAGTTATGTACAACAAGTTAGCAAAGCACAGCTTTCAAAATTTTATAAACTTTCCTCACTTGCTTTCTCGCGAAAGATTAGTTGGTCTCTTATGTTAACTTTTACATTTTGAATCTTAACCATATTAAAAACAGCTTTCTTACATTAGCTGTGCAACAATTTGGCATATCCTGTGGTTGTGAAAATACTACAAATTTTACATTCCTTTCTCTATATGCCTATTAGGTTTGATCTCCCCACTTCATGTAACGGAAGGTAAAGAGATGTCTTGATCATGAGGCTACATATTGTGAAGATATATAAAGCTGCTGTTGCTGGTGAAATGATGCCTAGATTTAGATTACTAGATTCAAGCTAGGTCCCAGAGGTGTTGGGTCGTAGTGCCACATTACATGTAGGAAGGTTTCTTCATTGTGAAGGTGAGGCTGTATTTTCACAAGGACCATTCAATGATTATTCTTAGCAAATCAGTGGGAGACTTAGATGTCTGCTGCAGATGAAATGGTGAGAACAACACCGTGGGCGGCACGGTGGCACAGTGGTTAGCACTGCCGTCTCACAGCGCCTGAGACCCGGGTTCAATTCCCAACTCAAGCGACTGACTGTGTGGAGTTTGCACGTTCTCCCCGTGTCTGCGTGGGTTTCCTCCGGGTGCTCCGGTTTCCTCCCACAGTCCAAAGATGTGCGGGTCAGGTGAATTGGCCATGCTAAATTGCCCGTAGTGTTAGGTAATGGGGTAAATGTAGGGGTATGGGTGGGTTTCGCTTCGGCGGGTCGGTGTGGACTTGTTGGGCCGAAGGGCCTGTTTCCACACTGTAAGTAATCTAATAAGGTAAGTAATCTAATAAGATAGATAACTCTTATTTTCCTTCACCACCTTGTGCAGGGAGCAAGTCTGACAGTTCTCCTATTAAATTGCTCATTTCATAGAAATTAGCTGCAAAATGTTACTTCGCTATAATTAAAGGTGAAACAAAATCAGAATAATCAAAAACTGTGTTCACTAATCACAGTTTCTGAAATTACATTCAGAAACAGCTTTCACGGTTTTGTCCACTCAAATTACTGTGTATTAATCAATCAGTTTTTACCTTTTGACTTGATCCGTGAGTAAATACTGTACAGGGTACACATTTATTACAGCTGGTGCTAGTGTTACGCATATTCAATTGAGAACTTGTTGTTCTTTTATTAACCTAACCCTGTTACAATAGGTCAAATCCTTGAATAAGTATTCTTTCTCATTTTCAAGACTATGCAATTAACAAGTAACATTATTGGAATGTGCGAATAAGATCTGTACTTGTTAAATGAAATAAATGATAACTACAGTGAGTCATCATGAAGCATAAAGGACATAACCCAGGAATTCGATGTGGTAACAGTCCTTGAAATAAGCACTTTGAGAGAAGTTACAAACTTGCATATAAAGAATTTGATAACAATTTAACTTTAGTTAAAAATCACACAACACCAGGTTATCGTCCAACAGGTTTAATTGGAAGCACACTAATTAATTGCTTCCAATTAAACCTGTTGGACTATAACCTGGTGTTGTGTGATTTTTTAACTTTGTACACCCCAGTCCAACACCAGCATCTCCAAATCAATTTGCCTTTAAGTAGCCAACAGAAAGCCCCAATGTTAAAGAAAGCACATATCACAATACCCTACTTTCAAAGGTGAGGATAACGTTATTTAATTGTTGCTTAGTGACTACTACATGTATCAAATATAAATTTACTTATTTATTGGTTACCTGTGACAAGGGAGTTCAGTTAGCTCATTTGATTGAAAGCCTGATTTGCAATGCAGACCGATGACAACAGCCTGGACTTGAGTCCTGTCACAAAGTCATAGAGATGTACAGCACGTAAACAGACCCTTCGGTCCAACACATCCATGCCGACCAGATATCCAAACCCAATCTAGTCCCACCTGCCAGCACCCGGCCCATATCCCTCCAAACCCTTCCCATTCATATACCCATCCAAATGCCTTTTAAATGTTGCAATTGTACCAGCCTCCACCACTTCCTCTGGCAGCTCATTCCATACACGTACCACCATCTGTGTGAAAATGTTGCCCCTTAGGTCTCTTTTATATCTTCCCCCTCTCACCCTAACCTATGCCCATTAGTTCAGGACTCCCCCACCCCAGGGAAAAGACTTTGTCTATTTGTCCTATCCATGCCCCTCATAATTTTGTAAACCTCTATAAGGTCACCCCTCAACCTCTGATGCTCCAGGGAAAACAGCCCCAGCCTGTTCATTCTCCTCCTATAGCTCAAATCCTCCAACCCTGGCAACATCCTTGTAAATCTTTTCTGAAACCTTTCAAGTTTCACAACATCTTTCCGATAAGGAGACCAGAATTGCATGCGATGTTCCAAGAGCGGCCTAACCAACGTCCTGTATAGCCGCAACATGACCTCTCAACACCTGTACTCAATACTCTGACCGATAAACAAAAGCATACCAAACGCCTTCTTCACTATTCTATCTACTGTGACTTTATTTCAAGGAGCTACAAACCTGCACTCCAAGGTCTCTTTGTTCAGCAACACTCCCTAGGACCTTACCATTAAGTGTATAAGTCCTGTTTAGATTTGCTTTCCCAAAATGCAGCACCTCACATTTATCTGAATTAAACTCCATCTGCCACTTCTCAGCCCATTGGCCCATCTGATCAAGATCCTGTTGTAATCTGAGGGAACCTTCTTCGCTGTCCACTATACCTCCAATTTTTGTTGGCTAAGGATTCTCCTCCTCATCCTGTCCCTTCACCTGGGGCATGGTGACTCTCAAGTAAAAACACTACCAGTTGTCTCTGATGAAACTTTAGTCCTATAGTCCTCTGGGACTACGGCAACAACAAATAGTAATTGGACCAAATAGAGTCATATAGCACAGAGGCAGACCCTGTGAATCTGTGCCCCCTGCACCAGCTTCTCAGCGACATATTCATCCGCTCCGTCCTTCTATTCCTCCTCTCATTAGCACATGGCACCAATAGTAGTCCAGATATTATTACCCTTGAGATCCTAGTTTTAATCTCCTTCCTAGTTTCCTGTATTTGCTCTGCAGGACATCATCCCTTTCTCTACCAATATCAATGGTACTAACATGCACAATGACCTCCTGCTGGTCACTTTCTCTTTTCACAATATTCTGCCCCCTCTCAGAGACATCCTTGACCCTGGCACCAGGGAAACAACACACCAACCTGATGGCTCACTGATAGCAGCAGAAACATCTGTTTGTGCTCCTGACTACATGGTCACCCAATATAATCGACTGCTTAGAACCTGACATCATCCTCATTCGGGTGATTCAACTGCAGAATATAAGTTTGATTAGAAAAATCCAGGATTTTTCACAAAGTGGCCGTGACCAGAGGACTGGGCACATTGAGCTTCCCAAAGACAGTGCAGCGAAGGATTTTCAGACTAATTTCAGGATTGAGGGCCTGTGCTATGTGGTGAGATTGAGGATACTGGCCTACGTTCGCACAGCTAGACAAGTGAGATGTCTGACAGAAATACTGGGCTGTTAAAAAGTCAAACATATTCCTTCACTTAAATTTCAGCTTTCAGAAAACAAAGAAATTTAAAATTAAGTTTTTTTTTAAAATTGTCACTTTGTTTACAATTAATAATTACAATAAGTACAATTTAATTTATAGCTACAATATAACTGTCTAAATGCTCTGAAGCCTTCAGGCATCTATGGATTTGTACACCAAAGTCCCTTTGTGCTTCAGTACTCCCTAAGGGCCTACTATATATTGTATATATCCTTTCCTTATGAGACCTACTAAACAGAATTCATTCACACTTATCAAACTTACTAACTATGCCTTCTACGTTCACATCCAAATCATTAACATACAATACAAACAGCAGGTTTCCAATCACAAAACCAACCCTCCACCATGATTTGGAGATGCCAGTGTTGGACTGGGACGTACAAAGTTAAAAGTTACACAACACCAGGTTATAGTCCAACAGGTTTATTTGGAAGCAATAGCTTTTGGAGCACTGCTCCTTCATCAGGTGGTTGGGGAATATAAGTTTATTCTTATATAACACTCTGAAAGCTAGTGCTTCCAAATAAACCTATTGGACTATAATCTGGTGTTGTGTGATTTTTGATTTATTTATCCTCATATCTTCTGGAATCTCACCATGCCAAATGAAATTCCCAGCAATAATGTCTTTCTCTTCTATGAACATAGATGGCAAAGATTCATTTAAGAGCATATCCATGTCCTCTGGCTCCACACACAAATTGATCCTTTGGTCTCTAAAAGCCCTCACACATTCCATGGTAATCTTCTGGCTCTTAATATATTTATAAAATGCCTCAGAGTTTTCCTCAATCTTATCTGACAAAGATATTTCCTAGTCCCTCTTTGACCTCCTAATTTCTTTTTCAAAGCCCCTCCTACACTCTCCATACTTTGAAGTTCCTCTCCTGTTTTTAATGCACTGAACCTAGTATTTGCTTTCTCCTTTTTCTTCATCAAACCCTCAATATCCCTTGACATCCAAGGTTCCCTGCCTCAGCCTCATTCCTGATGAAGGGCTCTTGCCGGAAACGTTGATTCTCCTTCTCTTCGGATGCTGCCCAACCTGCTCTGCTTTTCCAGCACCACACTAGACTCTGATCTCCTGCATCTGCAGTCCTCACTTTATCCAAGGTTTCCTGGTCTACCTGTCTTTGCCCTTCACTCTTAAAGGAATATGATGGCCCTGAATTCTCAACATACTACTTTTAAATCACTCCCACTTTTCAAATGAAGACTTACCTGCAAGTAGCTGCTTCCAGCCTATGTTTGCCAGATCCTGTCTAATGGTATTGAAATTTCCCTTCCCCTAATTCAGTCACTTCATGCAGAAGTTATCTTTACCCCTTTCCATCATGACTTTGAAACTTACAGAGTTATGGTCACCTTTCCCAAAGTGCTCACTCACTGAAACTCCAACCATTCCCTAAGATGAGGCCTTGCGCTGCCTCATCTCCAGGAGGCAACCAACTGCACAAAAAGCTCTCCCAGATGTAATTTAAAAATTTCACCCTATCTAATACATTCACACAAAGGTGATCCTAGCTAATGCTAGCAAAGTTGAACATTGTGTGAAAACCCAAAACACCATTTTAATTATGTTTTCTCCTGATAATCAGACCATGAGTCCCACACATACCAAGTTTGTGTTGCAAGCACATATCAACATAAAAGAATAATTAACAAATCCAAATAAGACCAGGTTCCAAAACATAGCATGATTTACTTCCTTAATTAATGTTCTGATTTCCCTCAGGATGCCGTGCATAGATTCTAATTAGCTGCTATGTGGAATAAAAGAGCAATAGACTAAATGCTAGGTGGCATTGCATTTCTTTATAAGGAAGATCATATTATTTTGATTCACACAGTGCAAGTTTATGAAGTGCCAATAGCTTCTGCTAAATAACTAAGGAGACAATAAAAAGATGAAAATGTTTCAGGTAGCCATTTTTATATTTATATTTTTATTTCCTCAATAATGTTTTACAGTTGCAAAGATCTGAAATATGACATATTTGAGCAGCAATTCAAGTTTTGAGACTTATTAACCCTGCCAAGTAAAATTCTATTCCATACTGTCAAATAGCACTCAATCTCATTTCTTATTTTCACAAAGACAATTACAGCTTTGTTTTAATTTTGCTCTCTAGAAGATAATTTATATTTCTCCTCTATGGAAGTCATATAGACTTTGACTGCATTTGGTTAGAACAAGTATCTAAACATAACCTTACATCAGTAGTAAGGAAAATGCTTGAATCTATTATAGATGATCTGATAAATGGACACTTGGATAATAATGACCAGATTGGGCATCATCAGCATAGATTTGTGAATGAAAAATTGTGTTTCACCTGAGCTTGTTACTAACAGAAATGTTGAAGAAGAGTCAATAGATGAAACAAACTTAGATTTTCAGAAAGATTTTGATAAAGTTCCCGACAGGAGGATGTTCAGCAAAATTAAAGCATGTGTGATATAACATATGGACATGGATTAAGGGTTAGCTAACATGTAGAAAACAGATTAGGAATAAACAGGTGTTTCTCTAATTGACTGGCTGTGACTAGTGGAAGAACATAAGGATTGGTACTTGGGACCCAAGCTGTTCAAAATATATCAATAATCTGGGTATGGAGGCCAAATATAATATTTCCAAATTCACAGATAACACAAAACCCAATGAGAATGCATGCTGTAAGGAAGATAAAAAGTGGCTTCAAGAGGATTTAAACAGACCTAGTGAGCTGACAAGAATGAAGCATTGAAGAATATAATGTGGAAAAATGTGAGTTTATTCACTTTGATAGGAGGAACAGATGTGCAGAATATTTGTAAACGGTAAGAGATTAGAAAGTGTAATTGTCAAGAGACTAGAATATCATTGTCAATAAGTCACTGATGGCTATCATGCAGGTGGCAAGAAATTAGAAAGGCTAGTGATATGTTAGCCTTTATCACAGGGGGATTTGAGTACAGGAATAATTAAATCTTGCTTCAATTGTAAATTACCTTGATTAGCCAGCACCTGGAGTACTATGTACAACTTTGCTGCCATTACGTTCAGTCACCTTTCGTTCCCTGCAGAGATGACAAACTGGCCACACATGGTTCACTTGTTATGCATTCTGCACATTCTGGATTAGTGGTGCTGGAAAAGCACAGCAGTTCAGGCAGCATCCGAGGAGCAGTAAAATCGACATTTCGGGCAAAAGCCTTTCATCAGGAATACAGCAGGCCTGCAACTGAGTTAGTACCAACACTGGAGGAATGAGACCCTGAAGTAGCCAGTCAATGACTAGTTAATGGTCTCAATGGCAGGGTTAATTAATTCAGGATAAGTCGGGGAGGCAGTTCAGATACGTCACCTCAATTAGTTAAATACCCATCTCACCTTCAAGCTTCCCACAGGACTGGGTAGAAGATTCTGCCATTTGTTTGTGCTGAGAGAGAGCCTTGATGTATAAATGTGGTGCAAATTTATTGGTCATGCAAAAAACTAAAAGTTGACCACTAACATTAGAATTTACTTAATATTGATTTTAGTTTGTCTGCTACTGTAATCGTCTTGCCTTGCAACCTTTTACACCAATCACTGTAAATGCAAACCTCTTCTTAAAAGTTATTGGTTTCTACAGAAATGGTAAAAATTCAGGGCTCTTGGAGGATACAAATCCTATTGCTGGGAACAAGCCACTGGAATTTGCCAAAATTTAAACAGACAAGATTTAACACTTGCTTTAAAAATCAGCATGGCTATTTTTTATTGCTCAAGCATTTCTGGAGACGAGTGACCTGTGCATGTCTTGCTATTGTTATTAAAGATCATTTAAAGGTGTTCACAGAGGACTTGGGAGTAGAATTGAAAGCAGACATTAAAAAAGTAGAGATTAATGAAGTTTTAGCTGAACACCTGAACCTTGAAGAAGAGAAACCGATCTGTGGTCGAGTTAGTTCAAATTCAGTTGCAAATTAAATAACTGGAATTCAAAACAAAACTGACAAAATTTAAATTGGAAAGGGAGAATAAAATAAACAGATTCAAAGACTGTAACTGGAGTTTTGAAGAGAAAGAGATGAAAAGGGAAAAAACTAAGAAAAGAAAATTTGGAATTCTCTCAAGAAAATGAATCAAGGCCATTTAAACTTGACTGATAGAAGCATTAATTACGTGAGTAGGGAGTGTCAGAAAAATATTGTGGCAAAACAAACATCATCTCAGTTTTAGATTTGGTAAGGAATATTCATCCAGCAATTAGATTCACTGAAGAAAAAATTGAAATGGAGTTAGCAGTGCCTGGGAAAATTATTGCAACTTGTTACAATTTGCTACAATGGCCAAAAGAAATTTAGATGGCCAGTATGATCATGGGGAAAGCATTAGAAGTGTACTCCTCTCTTTCAGATGTACAGACTCATGATTATATATTGCAAAGTGCTGTTCTCAGAAGCTTACAGGAAAATATTTAGATGAAAAGCTAAGATTTTTGTGGAATTTGCTAATGGAAAGGTAATTACGTCAATGGATAATATCACAAAAAATGGCTGAAATAGATTTTGTTTATGAAAGAACTTTTGGAGTAAGGTATGACCACAAAGACTAAAACATTTTAAGGCTAATAGCAGACGCTGTAATGATTTATGATTGCAAATTATCTCACAAGCACATGAGGAGTAGTAAAACTTTGTTAACAAACCCATACACAAACTGGAGATATTAGAAATTTGATAATGAACAAAACATTAATGAAAGTTAGGTCTCAGAATCTTTGAGCCAACTAGAAGAGTTTCATAAATTTTTCTATCCTATCATCGATATAATCTTGGAAAGGCTCAATTAGGAGATTTTACTCAACAGGAGAATGAATTGTTAGAACAAAAGAAGAAATGTTAACCCTGCATCTTCTGGTCAGGAAATGTGAAAGTTTAAATCATGGAAACAAATTTACATACAAAATTGACGGTAATGGTGGGAAGTTGGGACAACAGAACAGACTGACAACAAATGGTTAATGGTAGTAAAACAAATTAAAGTTGTCTGAATTATACCTGCAGACTGAACCTGAACAAGAACTATCAAAGCAGCTAGCAGCTGAACTTGATGTTAATGATGAAACAATGGAAAGCATTACTTTAAAACTGAAAGACTCAGTTACATCCTGTAATACCTTGGAGCTACAAGGAAGGGTTTGCGTTGTTGATTGTGAATTGTCATCACCATGTGAAGAGAGGTAACTCAGGTCTGAAAGTTTTCCTCTTCCTTCTGAAGAGAGCTCAACAGGTCTCTTGCTCTATTAATTTGTGCTCCTTTCCTCTTCTCCAGTCCTGATGAAGGTTCTCGGCCTGAAACGTCGACTTTCCTGCTTCTCCGATGCAGACAGATCTGTTGTGCTTCTCCAGCTCAACATCTACTTACCCTGGCTTCAGCATCTGCAATCCTTACTGTCTCTAACTCCAGTCCCCTCTTTTTAACCCCATCTAGTTTAGTTACAAAAAAAATCCTGAATTATTTTGAGCATGCAGGTATTGCACTTCAAGTCAAACACAGTGTTGGTCAAAGTTAAGGAGCCAATTACAAGGTTTTCTTGAGTAAAAGGAAGAGGAAATTTGTTACTTACTAACCCTGTGAAAAATTGTAACACATAAACAAATACTATCAAGTTTAAAAAGGAGAGGGTGTTTGATATGGATGGGAAGAATAAAGGCTACACAGTTTTAATGTTCTTAGAGTCCTTGAGATTTTTAATCTAAGACTACAGTTGTTGTTATTGCTGACTTGTATCCTCAGCAGAGGTGAAGAGGTAAGGCTTTTAAATATCTTTCAGTTTTTGTTGAATGTCGGTTTTCCTCATTTGCTTTATCATCTAATTGTGTCCTCTAAGTTGGCGAGAGAGTTAGTGAGCTGCCAGTTCTTGTTTTTATAAATTAATTTCCCTTCCCACTACTCTGCTACTCAAAAGCACCTACAAAAATATGGATAATTGTATACACACAAATCTGACTCCACTGTCTTTCCAAGGTTAACAGGTGCAGTTAACCTTTGGTGTTCAACATGTGCACTTATCATGCAAATTTCTGGACACTGACTCAGTTGCCTGGTTTCAATGTCTTTAGATGAAATGGTAATTTCAATACAGTTGATTTTGTTTATTGCACATTAGTCTCCTGGACTCACCTCAATCTGTCATGATCATATGATCATGGCAACCATTTAAGTCAATATTTGTCCTTCTTCAAAACCCATTTTAGTCAATGGAAGGTCTCCAGTATAACAATCAGATAATGGAAGTTAATATTTGATTGTCCATATTTACTGCAGTCACAAAAAAGTTACAACTTTGAAATGATGAAGCAGTCATTGTTGTGAGAAAAGAATTAGGCAAAACTTACGCTCGTAGACATGTACACCACCGAAATAGGCCATTCAGCCTACAATGTTTGCACAGGTATAGTTGAAAGTGAAGGTATTATCTGAAATCAGCAACACCACACAGCAACAGTGAGATCAACCAAGCCAGGATATGAAAAAGCTGTAAAACAACTAAAAGTGAGAAAGCAGATTTGCTTTGTTGCTAATGGAAAATGTAGTGGATTCCAAGCTAAAACCACAGATTACTGTAATATCATAACTACTAATGGTAGTGAGACTTGGAGATAGTTAAGGGAATTTGGCCCCCAAAATATTTTGGCACATAGATAATGTGCATTCCTCTGGTATTCCACCCCCACCCCCATCCCCAATTTAAACATACGATTGACATTGTTGTGATCCTTGATGAGATCACCAAATAAATGTTATTATCTGATTAGGGACCAGTAATTCTTATTGTTTAAAGTAGACAAAGTTTGAGATTGCAAATTCTCACTAAGAGAATAAAACAATAAGATTCCATTGAAAAAAAACTTTGTTGTACAAGGTTGTAACAGCAAAACTATCCACTTCTACTCTATATGTATAGAATTTATACTCTCACATCCAAAATTAATGAGTCAAATAAGTGCTAACAAACAAAATATAGTCCAACACCTTTCAGAGCACAGTAATCAGCAGACATGGCCAAGGCAGATCTTGTGGGCGGCACAGTGGCAAGCACTGCTGCCTCACAGCGCCTGAGACCCGGGTTCAATTCCCGACTCAGGCGACTGACTGTGTGGAGTTTGCACGTTCTCCCCGTGTCTGCGTGGGTTTCCTCCCACAGTCACAAAGATGTGCGGGTCAGGTGAATTGGCCATGCTAAATTGCCCGTGGTGTTAGGTAAGGGGTAAATGTAGGGGTATGGGTGGGTTGCGCTTCGGCGGGTCAGTGTGGACGTGTTGGGCCGAAGGGCCTGTTTCTACACTGTAAGTAATCTAATCTAATCTAATCAAATCTAATCTTGTGGATTCCTCTGAACCACAGACATACAACAGGTCATCAAATCTCATTAAATAGTAGTCTCCTTCACAACGCATCCCAGTTCTTCACAGTCAAAGAGATTCGCTTAAAGTTGTTCTATCACAGACTGCATCAATGTCTACTGACCTCCTGGTGGTTGAACCTCTTTCTACCAGGACCTGGATTCTCAAAGCTACATTCCAACAAACACTCACGGTGCAAGTTTCTCTACTGCACTAAACAAATATTGTTTGTGGGCTTCCTTCACCCACTCTCAATTACAAATGTTTTTTGGGACTTTTATGAGCCACCAGTTCCTCTGAGCCAATTGTAGAACTTTAGCTGCAGAGAGACATCTTCTTTGGTTGCTCCTCTCTCTCCCCAACACAGACTTAGTGGTTCTGTGCTACCTTCTCAGCTCCTCAGGACTTCCCCTGACCTTTGACTGCTGCAACTGGCCAACCAACAGGAGCCCCCATTCTCTGCTCTTAAGTACCTGAATTACCCGGAGTCTGAAGGTCACAATCTTTGGTTTCAACTACCTCCAAACAACGGAATGGATCCCCCATAGGAACCTATTCGCTGTTCCCCTGGCCTAGTCACCACAACACACACACACACAGACACAGACACACATATTTTGGCATCTCCTCAGCTGTTAAAAAAAAAGCCACAGAGTTTGTATAGCTTGTCACTCTGCCCATAGCTGAAATAAGTGCCTTGTCAGGAGACAGAATTTTCACTGGAATCCAAAGCAAGGTCAGGTCACATTTCCCAACATTGCCATTCAGGGACTGACAAATAGTCATGAGAAAGTTTAATTATGATCAGAAGAAAAATTTTGAATTGGCAGATTTTTAAGATTTTCAACTACCTAAGAATTTTATTTAGCCTCAGCGATTTTATGAAAATGCAAATCTGGCTTGAATTAATTACAGTGAAATTGTAGCTCTTATAATTAGATGAAAAATACAATCCACACAATACAGAATTTAATTATTTTAAAATATGGTTCAGATGGTTTGTCACTAAAAAAGGATTTAAAATAATTATGACAAACTGGTAAAAATGGATTATCGACTTTCAACTTCCATAAACTGATTTTAAATAGCTGAGACCTTTAGGGACGAATGTACTTTTTAAAAAAGGAAGATATATCGACCTAAAAAGGTGACAGTGATGATCTGAACCATAGATAGAGGCCAGTTCAGGAGATCAATGTGAATTAAACAAAATCATCTGAATTGAAATTGCCATTTCATTGAAAGATGTTGAAACCAGTCAATTGAATCAAGAAAATAAAAACAAAGTACTGTTGATCCGAAATAAAAACAGAAAAATGTTGAAAAAAACCTCACCAGGTTCAGCATCTGTGCAGAGAGAAATATTTCAATTGTTCACCCAGAAACACAGACATTACTTTCCCAATATGGTGGGATTAAGCAAACAGTATAAGCAGTGTTGTGAAGATGATGAGTATGATTTTAAGATACTATTCCCAAAGAATATACAATGGCCCTGGCACACTGCGTGAGGAACAGAAATTAATTCTCTGAACTACGAAGCTGATTTCATGCTAAATGTTGTAACATTTGCTAGCTTGTTAAATAACTAGGTTGATCAAGGGAAGTTAGTGTCAGTAACAAACTGGTTTGAGAATAGAAGGGCAAAACAATGCCCCAGATCAAATGAATCTGATCTTGAGAGGAATGGATTGGAATGGGTCCTTAAAAATCATGGGAATAGGAACAGTGTTCCCAGAAATGCAATGTGTATATACACAGATTAGTGGGTCTAAGCAAACCCTTAGTCCAGCACAGTTTCATACACCTCACTTTCATTTTATTACCCATACAGAAAAATCCACACGGAGATTCATTTGAGGTATATTGCTCCTTCATTTTTAAAAAAATTACAATGAAAGAATTATAACAATGGAGAATAGATAAATCTAATTTTAATTAAAATGTGAGAAAACGATTCCAGTGTAATTAGAAAAAGTTAGAATTGGATATGAGTAATCACCAACAGCTAGTTAGTATAACTGATTTGCAAAATTAAGTCATCTGGTTTTATGGCAAAAGTTCATGATTACTGTTTTGGGAGTCTTTCGTCAATGTCACCAGTATTACCAGTTCCCAGTAACTCATTGCCACACAGCAGCTAAGACACCAGTAAGTCATTTGAGTATAACCTAGATGAAATCCCATGGATCTCCAAGTGCACAGCACCCAAACTGCAGACTAGAACGGTTCAAAATATGTTCAAGTGAAAACAATGAGATGTATAAAGATGAGATTGACAGCGATACTAGCATGGTCAAAGGAACAAAATTAAAACCCTATAGCAATTTTCAAAAGTTGAAAACCAAGTCCCCAGTGGTGGTTTTGTGGATGTCTATGGCAGAGGATGGATGGTTGAGTCTGGGGTAAAGTTACGGGTTACATTTAGTGTATGAATAGGTTTCCTGGTGGCCTACGTAAAGAGTGCAGCTTCTTAATGTGAGGCATGTTCAGCTCTCAGGTTATTGATAAGATCAAGAAGTGCTTGCAACAACATAACATCCACACTGTAGTTATTCCCTGATGTGTAATGGTCATGGTTCAAATTTTAGACATACACTGCAACAAGCCATTTCAGGATCATGTTCACAGTGAATGGAATAGGTGGATGGGTGACAGGGTGAAAGCCCTTCACAACAAGTGGAGGCTTGCATGCTACCCTACTGGTTATTTTGTGTTGTTTATCAGATCGTGTGATGCTATTAGTACACCAAGTTCCATGATTGTTCAAAAGTATGCACAAAGAATTCACTTTAATGAAAGCAGAGAGAAACGTTTACTTGTAAAGAGATAGCACTGCAAACGCAAGTGTCACATTTGATTGATAGTTGGATCCTTGCAACGGTGCCAGGCCAAAGTGACTCACAATGAACTCAATAAACTCTTTGCATTGGATCGTAAAGAAAAAGAACAACGATTTTAAAAATCTTTGATTGTGGTTGAAGATATATTTGTACAATTACTTTATTCAATAAACATGCTGTACCAATTTAAAATTATATACCAGCTTCTTTTGCACATTTCAATATTGTGACCGCCCATACTGGCAGTTCACAGTTTATACATAGCGTATAAGTTATCCCATATTTTAGGAAGTAGTTTTGGTGGCTTCAAAAACTGATTTATATATGTGATCAATGGTAATTAGTTTTTTCTTATCCAGAGCACTTTCTGTACTTATTCCTGATTAGCATGTACCTGGTGGTCTGTTTGTTATCTTTCTGACTCCCAGGACTGAATCTTGCCAGAAATCAGCTAAATGTAACTTCTGGTGAGTTTCATGGTACGTTTCTCTCTGCGAGGCCTAGTGAGTTTTGCAGTGGTTTCTTCCAAACTATGCCTCATTACTAATAGACCAAGTCTCCAAGCAGTGGTTTCCACTCCTTATGGACAGAAGAACTCATTACTGCTGGGATATCCAGGCTACCCTGGCACTGGTACCATCTTTCAAGCTCAGCCATGCACTTGATCAAGAGTCGGCAGTTGGGAGCACACATCTTCTACCCCCCCAACTACGTATATAAACGCTAGAAGAATGATAAACCAATGCTTCTCAGGATGCCTGCAAGTGCACAATGATCTAGCTGTACAGCTAAGCCATATCCCATCTTACAACTCTATCAAAATCAGGGCTACTCTTTCCCTCGTGCCCAGTATAGTCCAGCATTTCTCATGGTTCAATCGGGCACTGCCTAACAGAATCATCAGCCATGGTCACAGAGATTGTCCATGTCTCCCAGTAACGCTCATCGAACCAAATCAGGAAAATGAGTTCTTCATGGATATCAACATCACGCTAGCTCCAATAGAACCCTTTTCTATTGAACTTAGCTACTTTATAATGTGAGATGTGTACACTCTATCATGTCCTGCACCTGGGGGAAGACAGTGATGTTGCCTATTGCCCAAGCTGCAGCACTGAACTGGTCATGGAGAAACGAGATAAAGTGGCCTGGTCTGGCACACATTGTAACAGTAACACCCTTGATACATTTGTGGGACTGAAAGTCCCCAGTGTTCCTAAACTTCAAAAGTTCAGTTGTTACCTTGACACTCGTTGAGAAAGAATGGCCACTGATTCCTAAGTTTCCACTCCTCCAGCCAGCAGAGCTCTCTGACAGCCTGAGGTGACACTGTACCTCACTCATCGGAGGAAATGGCATCAAGGACAAAAGAGTCTGCTCCTCTTGTACCTACTCACCATCCTGAGGGTACTTTCTGCTGTGACTTCCACTGGACGCTACTGAAGGTTGCTGATGGCGCTGGATTTCCTGAGGCTTCTGTCCCCTGTATATTTCTCTGTACCTTCAGTGCAGTAACAGCAACAATAACCCCAGCTGTGTCGGGGTCTCTCATTCTTGCTTACAATGAACCTGTGTGAGGGAATAGAGGCAGCAGAATAGGTTCTTAATAATGTGGGTGATGTGAATGCTGACTGCTCACAAATGGCAGTCTAAATTCTGCTCCTTAGAGTGGGACGTAGAGTACCCTGTCAAGGAGGTCCATGGAATGCCTCTATATTGTACTTTGACAATGGACCTTACTCTGATTAATGCAGCACCAATTAGTTCACAAAGAAACAGTAGGTGCTGATGTGTGTTGAGTCTCTCTCCTCCCAGCCCCACAATACCCAAGACAAACATTATTGCAGGAAAGAGCATGTTGGAGAGTAACGACAGCTCAAGGTGAGAGGGAATCAGTGTGTACCCCTGTATCATGGTCTGGATTATTTGTGGCCTGGATTTGTATTCTACACAGTCGGACATTGTGTGCATTTCTCACACACGATGCTATGATTCCAGAAGACTTCAGTCTGTACTGTGGATGTGCCTGATTAATGCAATTGTCTCTTGAAGGG
The DNA here is from genome assembly GCF_020745735.1 of Hemiscyllium ocellatum. Lineage (NCBI taxonomy): Eukaryota > Metazoa > Chordata > Chondrichthyes > Orectolobiformes > Hemiscylliidae > Hemiscyllium > Hemiscyllium ocellatum. The sequence continues at coordinate 34,162,818 of NC_083425.1, forward strand.
CCTCATGTTACTCACAAATACAGCCTGCATGCTCAGACAGAATGAGAAAACACTGACTGTATCCACTCCATTTGTGGTAACAGCAATTTTCCATTTGCCCTGCACATTTATGAGTCACCATGTCTGTCCAATAGCTCAACTAACCATGTTCAAGCCCCTGGACTGATATCAGACTGACTGTACTAAGACCCTCTCACTGACAAGAGGTTCTTCCATGGACTGAGTACGACTCCCCTTAGACTTTGACCATTCATCCGATTGACCTGAAGTGTGTATTCCGCATAGGCTGCGAGGCCAGGCTGTAGTTGTAAGACTGACGTAGCAAGATGCCATACTGCAACATGTCCAGCCCCTTGGCCAATGACTGCTGACAATCACAAGTAGTTGTTGCCTGGCTTTGTGTCTGTGCTATAATGGGTTCACTTAATGTATGTTTTTGATTTTTTTTTTTAAAAGTCTGCCTGCCTGAATTTTGACTTCCCTTTTTAACCATCTAGTCAGGGATGGTGTGAGCATCGAAATGTGCACAAAGTGTGTGAACACTAAGTTAGCAGGCCTGAGATTCTGCCTGGTTAATTCCATGAATTGGTGTCTGGTAGTATTCATTTTAACGGTAAGTGCTGATGTGCTCCCAAGTGCGACACTGAACTGCAGGACCACATCGTTTGGAGATGTCCACGATGATACGGTCAAAGCTGGTCCAATCAGATGCCAAGGGCCATGAATGTGGGGTGTCAGCAGTCATGGCCCATAAGGTATGCCCTGAGATGCTGGTGCTGGGTGTCCAAGATGGAGGTCTGAAGGAGCAAGTGGTGAACCGGAGTCACCCGGTAATCACTCTGACTTCCACATCAGCTAGTTTCTTGTCAATGGATGGATGAGGAATGAGAAACTGAAATTAATGAGGCAAGATTTTAATTGATGCAAATAGGCCTCTTGTTGCTCATTAGTGAGGGTCGCTTCTCACTATTCAAGACTTGATCGGAAAATGGGACTTTATTGCTCTCAACATCCACAGGAGGCTCGCTTGCCATTGTAAGTGATTTCCCCAATGTTCTCCCCAATGTCCACATCCCTCAGAACTAGAAAGATTCCACTCCCAGTATCATTTCCAATAAAGCTGTGATAGAGTCTATGTGAAGAGCATTAAAACACAGAAAAAGAGTTTCTGTAGTCTCAGCGACATACATAAACTATTGTAACCAAGACCAAAATCCACACATATTTTCTCTTTCAGATCATCAAGTTATCAAAGTTTTTCAAGGACTGGTAAGTCCACATTCTGGGATTGGCCTATTTCCCAGAACAGCCTGCGTGTTCCACTAATCCAACTGAACATCTATCAATTTGCCCACAGCAGTCAGTCCCCCTCCTTTCAAACAGCATCTGCTGCAACACTAGTCTTTCAATGTGCCTGACATTTTGCCTTATATTTAGTGGAATTCCAGATTAAATTCTTTGCACTAAAGATAATTGGCAACATGCTCAATCATTAAAAACTGTTTGTATTTCATTTGTTGAGAAGACATTTCAGATTTACAACAACACATGATACTTTGTCCTTCTGGCTGCTACTTACACCCCTCCTCACATTCACTATTCAAATGATTTAGTTGAAAAACAGTTAGAATGGCAAAAGTGAAAATATCATGGAAAGACAACAACTGTAATTGAAAGACTTGGCAGATTTATCATTTATGGCTACAACAAACATCAGTATCCTCATTCCTGTCAGTTACTTATAAAAATAAATAAATCAAAATGTCAGGTCATGTTTTTTCTTCAATAGAACAAAGTATTTTTTAAACAGCTAATGGATGTGTGACAGAAGTCAGGGACAAGAACACTTCATACAACTCAACAAGCATCACTCCCCTGACACAAAAACTCTTTCAGCATAATCTCCAGCTGCACTTTTACAAAGTTTCATTGTTTTGCCTCCACTATCCTGCTGGACAGACGATTTAAAATTTTCTCCATTACTGCTTTCAAATATCTGTGTTAAATTTATTTTCACGTACAGGTTGTTCTGGTATAACACGAAAGTTACGCTCCTCTGCAACCTTGCTCTATAGACAACTGCGCTATGGAAAACCGCTGTAGAAAATCATGCTGTAGAAGATTGCACCAGTTCCGCAGGAAGTCTGCAGTGTCCAAACAGCGCCCACAAATCCATCACTCGCTTTATAGCCAATTCATGTTGATGAAACACACGTTATACCTGAATGACCTGGGTTCACTTTATGTACATTTTTGATATTATTTTTAAAAATCTGTCTGCTTGCATTCTGACTTCTCTTTTCAGCACACTGTGAGGCCTGTAGGAACCATGTGGATACGTACTAACTGGTCACAAACAACTTCTTCCAACTGAAATGAGAAAACACTGCAAACACTCCTTAAGTCCGGACAGTGTTCTGTTGAAAAGTTGAGAGCCTGACATGTTGAAATCACGTTTCCCTCCCCACCAGAGTATTTTCAGTATTTTGTATTTTTATTCCAGGTTTCCAGCATCTGCCATAATTTGCTTATAAGCTCATCTTACTAATTAATTTTATCAAACATTATACATACTCGTCTTCGACTCAGAATTTCAGGTTTTAAGGTTTCCATTCTCTCTCTCTCCAGACCTTTCAAAACAGCATCTCCTGCTTTTCTTCTACGAACCTTGTGCACTTCAGCCATTTTCTGGAATGCTTAGATTCTCATATTATTCCCCAGCTCTAGCCAGCCAGCCAACTCTCTCCCTTGAGCCCTTCTTCCTATTTACTGCTTCCTTACCAACACCAGTTCCCGATCAGGCTTCATGCTTTCAGGCATTCTCACTCAGACTGTATTACCAAAGGAAACCAGATTTTGGATATTAATGTTCCTGCTGGGTGTGTTTTCATGTGGGGACACGTATATTAGGTTGAATGCCAGCTCACCATCTTCCTGCCCAGTCTCGAGCTGACCCCACCCCCATAATGTAGATGGTGGTTGGGTGGGTGCCAAAACTGGCAGCCCATGACCATATGGAAATAAATCATTAAGGAGCAACTGAGCTCATTTAAAGCTCAATAATATGCACAAAATGTGCCTGAGATGTACAGTCAGACAACAATGGGCAGGCCAAGTTTCAATGCCTCCATTAACAAAGGTGGGAAAGGAGGTATCCTGAGTGCATTAAGCTCCACCCAACCTTCTTCCACACCACTAGCCCAACATAACCTGGATCTGAGACTGCTTCCCCACTATCTTGGATCCCTCACCACCCCAAAGTCCCGGGATGTCAATTAAGGCATGTCATAAATAACAGTGATAAATTTAGAGCATGGATCAGTACTTGGAGCTGAAATGTTGTGGCCATACTGAAACATGGATTTCACAGGGGCAGGAATGTTGCTGGAAGTTCAAGGGTTTCGGTCTTTTCAAAAGAAAAGGGAGGGTGTGAAAGAGGAGGGGGAGTCGCATTGTTAATTAGAGAGTGCATCACAGCTACAGAAAAGGAGGTTGTTGAGGAGGGTTTGTTTACTGAGTCAGCATGGGTGGAAGTCAGTAACAGGAAAGCAGTCACTTTATTGGGTGTTTTCTGTTGACACCCCCAAATAATGAGAGAGAGATGGAAGAACATATTGGACAGCAGATCTTGGAAAGGTGCAGATGTGACAGAGTTGTTGTTACAGAAGACTTTAACGTCCCCAATATTGATTGGAATCTCTTAGTGCAGATGATCTGGATAGAGCCGGTTTTGTCGGGTGTGTCCAGGAAGGATTCCTGACTCAATACGTCAATAGGCCAACTAGGGAGAGGCCATATTGGATTTGGTGTTTGGCAATGAGCCAGGCCAGCTGTCAGATCTCTCAGTGGGAAAGCATTTCGGTGACAGTGACCACAACTGCCCTACATTTACCATAGCAATGGAGAGGGATAGGAACAGACAGTATGGGAAGGTACTTAATTGAGGGAGGGGAAATTACACTGCTTTTAGACAGGAGCTGTGGGATCAATTGTTCTATAGGAAATACACAACAGACACATGGAGGCTGTTTAAGGAGCACTTGTTGCAAGTGTTGGATAGCTTTGTCCCACTGAGACAGGCAAGGAATGGTAAGGTGAAGGAACCTTGGATGACAAGAGAAGAGGAGCTTCTCTTCAAGAGGAAGAAGGAAGCTTACTTACAGTTGAGGAAGCAAGGATCTGGCACAGCTTTAGAGAATTACAGGGTGGCTAGGAAAGAACTCAAAAATGGACTGAAGAGAGCTAGGATGAGGCACAAAAAGCCTTGGCAGGAAGGATTAGGAAAAATCCAAAGACGTTCTATACTTACATGAGGAATAAGAGAATGATCAGAGAGAGGGTAGGGCTGATGAGGGATAGCAGAGGAAACTTGTGCATGAAGTCTAAAGAGGTAGGGTAGGCCCCGAATGAGTTTTTTTGCTTCAGTATTCACTAGACAAGGGGATCTTTTGATAGTGAGAACACCGTGGACCAGGTTAACAGGCTTGAGCAGATTGATATTAAGGAAGTGGGTGTGCTGGAAATTCTGGGAAGCATCAAGACAGATAAGTTTCCAGGGCCGGACTAGATATATCAAAGGTTACTACGGGAAGCGAGAAATGAGATTGCTGAATCTCTGGCAACGATTTTTGCATCCTCACTCTCCATGGGATTAGTACCGGATGACTGGAAGGAGGCGAATGTTGTTCTTCTGTTCAAGAAAGGGAATAGGTAAGCAAGGTACTGGAAAGGATTCTGAAAGATAGTCATAAATCCTATTTGGAAAAACATAGCTTGATTAAAGATAGTCAGCACGGCTTTATGAGGGGCAGGTCTTGTCTCACAAACCTTATTAAGTTCTTTGAGGATGTGACAAGCAAAGTTGCTGCAGGTCAAGCCGTGGAGATGTGGTGTATATGGATTTCAGTAAGGCATTTGAGATGGTTCCCCATGGTAGGCTCGCTCAGAAACTTAGGAGGTATGGGAGACAGGGAAATTTGGCTGTCTGGATACAGAATTAGCTGGCCAAATGAAAACAGCAAGTGGTAGTGGAAGGAAAGTATTCTGCCTGTAGATCAGTGACCAGTTGTATCCCACGGTGATCTGTTCTTGGGCCTCTGTGCTCTTTGTAGTTCTTATAAATGATTTTAGATGAGGAAGTGGAAGGGTGGGTTAGTGAGTTTGCTGATGACACAAAGGTCGGTGGGTGTTGCAGATAGTGTCGAGGGCTGTTGCAGGCTACAAGACATTGCCAGGATGCAGAGCTGGGCTGAGAAATGGCACATGGAGTTAGACCTGGATAAGTGCGAAGTGATTTATTTTGGAAGGTTGAATTTGGATGCTGAATACAGGGTTCAAGACAGAATTCTTGGCAATGTGGAGGATGAGAGGGATCTTGGGGTCCACATAATTAGATCCTTAAAAGTTGCCACCCAAGTTGATAGGGTTGTTAAGAAGGCATATGGTGTGCTGGCACTCATTAACAGGGGGATTGAGTTTAAGAGCCATGAGGTTATCTGCAGATCTATAAAACCCTGGTTAGACCACACTTGGAATATTGTATCCAGTTCTGGTCACTTCATTATAGGAAGGATGTGGAAGCTTTAGAAAGGGTGCAGAGGAGATTTATCAGGATGCTGCCTGGATTGGAGGGCTTGTCTTATGAAGAAAGGTTGAATTAGCAAGGGCTTTTCACACTGGAGAGAAGAATGAAGAGAAGAGACTTCATAGAGGTGTACAAGGTAATGATAGGCATAGATAGAGCAGATAGCCAGAGGCTTTTCCCCAGGACAGAAATGGCTGCCACAAGGGGTCATATATTTAAGATGACTGGAGGAAGGTATTGAGGTGTCAGAGGTAGGTTCTTTACACAGAGAGTGGTGGGTGCATGAAATGCACTGCCAGCTGTGGGAGTAGAGTCTGACATTAGGGTAATTTAAATGACTGCTGGCCAAGCACATGGACAGCAGTGAGGGGTGTGTAGGTTAGGTTGATCTTATATTACGATAAATGCTCTTCACAACACTGTGGGCCGAAGGGCCTGTACTGTGCTGTACTATTTGTTCTGTGTTGTATGATCCTCATTTGGTTAATTCCTACAGTACTGATAGCACCCATCACTCAGCGGGAGCATAGAATGCAGAACTCCCCGTGAACAAGGGATGGAAATCCCACAATTCCACAGTTTGGCCTGCACTCAGCATGCAATGGCTACGGAGTGGACTTCATTCTGATCCATCAGTTTACCATCAACTTTCCATTCGGGTGGGGGAGGGGAGATATGTTCATTCTTCTCTCCAGCGTGAAAAGCCCAAGCTAACTCAACCTCTCTTCATAAGACAAACCCTTCAATCCAGGCAGCATCCTGGTAGATCTCCTCTGCTCTGCCCTGCTCCTACTCTAATTTCCTGCGCTCTGCAAAGACTAGAGATACTCAGAGAGCCCACTGTTTGTGAGAACTGACCACAATTACATCAGGGGCAGTATAAATCAAAGCTAACATCACCTACAGCAGAAAGGAATGTTTAAGAGGGCCACATCAATTGTGGCACCTCATTAATCTGTTGTAAACATCCAGTGAAATGAATGCCCCTAGACACTGCTAATCCTATTTGACATTAATCAGTCAATGGTGTACACAGGTGTTAGAGGACAGCACCAGACCATTCTTGCTCATAAATCATATTTGGCCGCACTGTGTTGTAAATAGAATGGAAATGTCCCCAGTGAAGATGCACAAATTCCACATACAGGAGACATGATTTCAAAACAAGAGCTTAACCAGTTACGAGGTAATACCTTCTCACACTTCAGTCTTCCCCTCCAAATAATAAGCCAAAATGAGGCAATATCAGTGAAAAACTTTCAAGCTGTAACTTATAGATTAAAGAAAGGGGTTAAGACACAGATCTTTCAGTTTTCATTACAGCAGCAGATGGGGTGATGTAGGTGGACAGTGGGATGCTCAGGCAATTCTGAAATACTCAGAATCAAATTTCTGTACCATAATTTTTGAATAATTCTGTTTTGAATTTATGTATAATAAACAAACAGCTACAAAAATAACCTGGTTCAAACGCAGTTCAGTCTAATCTTGTCATATTAGCTATGACGTGCTAACCATACTGCTGTAAAATGTCTAATATTATCAATCCAACTCCTTCTAAAAGTACAATAGATTTTTTTTTTGTTCATTTTATCCATAAAAGAACCACGGGTAAACACAATCTTCCACAATGGCCAGGGATATTCTATTGATGTCATTAATTCTGATCCCAGAAGAATTTGGCTCATGCTATTCTGCAGAAACAAATTGCAAAAGTGGCAGCAAAGAAAAGCAAAATCTCAGTGGCAGACATACTGAAGTGAGGAAGGTAACTTGAAGGTTATGTGCACCGGATGAGCTAAGTGATGATATCTGACAGCAAGCAGAAACCAACATTCATTTCCTCCACAGACAGCTTTAAATTTAGCTTCCTATTTGATGCCAAGTTCTTTAAAAAAAAAACAAAATTGACTGTTCTCTAAACTGTGGGAAAGCAGATATGTAAAACATGCAACTTTACTCTAGTAAACACCTTCAGGCTTCTTTTTTGTCTCCCAGAAATTGCCTCCTTCACATGTAACAGTACTATACCTTGGAAAAGGTTATATTGTGGGAGTAATACGTGAGCATCCCATAAGAGAACAAACCTATCCCCTCCTAGTGGGCACAGCATCTTTTTAAACATCCTCAGAAAAGTGGGGACAGTGGTTGGCAGATTTAGCGGTGGCTAATGGGCCGAGACCAAATCGAGGAGGGGGGGTGGGGTGAGGACAAAATGGGAACGGCGGCCGGCAGGCCAGGAACGAATCAGGAGTGGCCAGCGGGCTCGAAGCGAAGATGGTTATTGGTTGGGAACCAATGGAGGCCAGTCAGATCATGTGGAAGCCCTTACAGAAAGGCTGAAATGTGTATCTTTTCAGCTTTATTTCTTAATTTCCTAATTGATACTTATACCATGTATACCTATAATGTAGTGTAACCTTTGTTTGGCTGTTTTCTCTCTATTTTTGTACATAAGATTTGTACCTAGGCATTTTGTACCTAAGATGGCATTGTGTCTTGGTGACGTTGTATATTTTTCTCTGTTCTTTTTTTTAAACTTGAGCACACATGACAATAAACTTAATTCTATTCTATTCAATCGAGAGAGGCACTTCCACCAATAAGTATTCAAACAGAGCATTAGATTACAATCACTGCCCAAAAGTCTCAGCCTTGGCTCAGTTGGAAGTCAATGGTTGCAGGTTTAAACTGACACTGCTTTGCAGTGCAGACAGAGTGCGACATTAGCAGACTTCCCAAAGAAGAACAACCTGATGCCGCATATACTCCCAAAAGGAAGCAAAATGTAATGTTGACTGGCCGTTATTTCACTTTATTTTTCTACCTCAATGAAAAATGTTGCTGCTATTTTCATACTTGGTTCTAAATTAGAATTGTCCAGCTGAAAGAAAATAACTGAAATATGAAAGAAAAGAAACCACCCAAGAGATTTTCCTCTGAGAGAGGAATCAAGAACACACAAACCCAATTAACCTCAACACAGTTTAAGAGAAATACATCAAAGAAACAGCAAAAACAATTTAATATGAAAAGAGACAAAATACTACAGGAAAATGTGATCTGTGAAAATATATTAAAATATTACCAATATCAAGTAGGAGCTGATACCTTTACCCCCTATACAACCAGAGAGTGCAAGTACTGAACTGAAGATAGAGCTATAGAGATGTAAAGCAGGGGAACAGAGCCTTCGGGCCAACTTGAGCATACCAACTAGATATTTTCAACTAATCCAGTTCCATTTGCCAGCATTTGGCCCCATCCCTATAAACACTTCCTCTTCATATACCATCCAGGCGCCTTTTAAATGTTGTAATTGTACCAGCCTCCACCACTTCCTCTGGCAGCTCATTCCATACGCGCACCATCCTCTCCTTGGGTCCCCTTTAAATCTTTACCCTCTCACCTGAAACCTATCCCCTCTATTTTTGGACTCACCCCACTTCTTAGAATCCAAATGTTTACCAAGCATATGTAGAAAACACACCGTTTTAACAAAAATGAAAAATGTAAACATACATATGGGATCTTTCACAATCCAGAATTTTAACATAACACGGCACACTCGGCTTTCTTCCAGAGTGTTGAACTATAAATTAATTCAGTCTGTAAGCAGACTAAAACATATCCTCTGTTTAGATTTCCCTTGCTTAGAGAGTGTTCATCCCCAGGAACTCTAAACATACACAGTTCATCTTTATTGTGATAAACTCAGCAGTACATTGTTTTGTGCTCAAATTAGTTTATTCTTTCTGTGGATCTCAAGACAACCAAGCTCCTTTCATTGATCAGTCTTTTCTTCCCTTTATAATCAAAAGGTTTTTAAAACCCAAGCTTTATGTCACCTAAGCCTTGCTTCTTGATACAATTTGGCTTCGTGACAACATTTTCCATGTCAGTTGTGGTCTGCAATGGGGACCTGGCCTTTCTCTTATGTTTCTCACTTAAAAGCAACAGGAATCAATATTTGTTTCTTTTCACGCAACATGCTCTATATATAGAGTGTTCATAAAGGCCAAATTCACTTTGACGTCAGTGAACACAATACTTGCGTTCTTCCTGGTTGAACTGGAATTATAATACCCTGTAATATGTTTGTTTTTCTACAAACTGTTAGGCTGCCTCACATTAGGACAAGACAAACCAAATGGCTCATATTATGTACAATCTTTTATATTAATATTCTGTAAAATTTTTGATAGGTCCCAGAAAATTGTTTAGCTGAAAAACAGTTGCATTTATTTGGCATAAAACCTCATTTTCAAATATTAAAACAACAACTTGCATGCATTATATCTCAATTTTTAACATTAAAATGTGTCTCAAAGTTCTTCACAATGGGGTCATCAAAAGTGTCCAAGAAGCATGTATTAGGGACTGCCACAACCTTGGTCAAGGAGACGGGAAAAAAAAAGAGATGGCAATGTGGGGAGGTTTTAGGAGAGAATTTCAAACAGTTGGATTTGACAGTTGCTGAATGACAACTGCCAATACTGCAACCATGACAGCAATCAGAATCACAGTTTTGGAGAATTGGGAAGGTTGTAGTGCTGGAAATGAGCCAGAGATATGTAAGGAATGAGCTATGAAGGGATTTAAGTAAAAGTTGAGGAGCTGGCTGACTGAAAGGCAGCAAGAACAGAGATGATGGGTCAGCAGGACTTCCAAGACTGTATCTGCGCATTGGTGAATTGAAGATGAGCACCATCTGAAGGTGACAAGGAAATGGATAGGAGTTGTGGTCTCAGATGAGCAGAGGCAAGCAACATTACAGATATGGAAGGGTGCAGTTATTATAATAAATAAAACACAAGGCCAGGAATCTAGTCCAAACTGAGACAGTAGCTGTGGAGGGAGATGGAATTGGTGGCAAAGTTTTGAAGTTGGTGACAAGTGCCAAAGTTGATGGCTTTGATTTTAACCATGTTTAAGCTGAAGGAAATTGTGATTCATCCAACACCAGATTTTGGACCGCGGCATGGCAATACAGAGACAGTGGTGGAGAAAGGTGATTAGATGGTAGATCTTGATGTCATTCACTCATGCAAATAATGTTGTCAAGCAGCATTTAAATACAAAAGAGGATTAGACCAAGCTTTGGGGGACACTGAAAGGGAAGTATGGGGGAGTGTTGATGGATGGAGTGTAACAGAAAGCATCTGGAGATAGAAAGCCATGGCTTTATAGACAAGAGATGATCCTTGCAAGAGCAATTAAGGAGCTAGGTAATAGGGAAAGCCTTAAAAAAAAACAGAAGGTGGCATGCTAATCCAGTTGGAGTCAGCAGAGAGAATAAGGACAATGAAGATTAATAATGCATCATGGTCAAATTCATATACCATGTTAAGTGACATTGCGTAAGGTGATTTCAATTTTGTAGCAGAGGCAAAACCACCATTGGTGTAATGTTAGCAGAACATTTGTAGGAAGATATTACATGCATTTGACAAGTGACAATATGTTAAAGAATTTTATAGAAGAAAAATATTCAACTACAATATACAAGCCAACGATAGCCCAACCATTACTGAATCTTCCATTATAAATACCCTGGGTGTCGCCACTGACCAGAAAGTGAACTGAACGAGCCATATATCCACATCAATATAAGAGAAAGTCGGAGGCTAGGAACCCTACAGTGAATAACTGATCTCCTGATCCCCAAAACCTGTCCGTCATCTACAAGGCACATTTCAGAAGTGTAATAAAATACTTCTGACTTTCCTGATAGCTGCAGCTCCAACAACACTCAAAAGCTTGGCACCACCCAGGACAAAGACAGCAGATACATGCGTACATCAACACCTGTAAGTTCTCCTTGAAGCCACTTGCAATCCTGATTTGGAAATATATTGCTCTCCTTCACTGACACTGGATTAAAATTCTGGGACTCTCTCCCTAACAGCAATGTTGATTTACCCATAGCACAAGGACAGCAGTGGTTCAAGAAGGGAACTCAGTACTACCTTGTCAAGGCACCTGGGGATGGTTAGAAGTTGTTGGCCAGCCAGTGATGTCCACAACCCACAAAGGAATAGAAGAAAAATAATCAGCACTCTCTTCTCATACTGTATAAACTGGTGTTCCATTTCCAAATCTGGTTCCTTGTATGCTAGTCCTGATACTTGCAAGATGAAAAGATTTAATTTGATGTCTTTATCAAAATGCCAAGTAGCTTCTTGTATAAGCATACTGCATGTATGCCTCAAAGCATGGTGGCTCAGTGGTTAGCACGGTGCCTCACTGCACCAGTGACCCAGGTTCAAGTCCACCCTTGAACGGCTGCCTGTGTGGAGTTTGCACTTTCTTCCCACATCTACATAGGTTTGCACCAGGTGCTCCAGTTTCCTCCCACAGTTCAAAGATGTGCAGATTAGGTGGATCGGCTGTCCTAAATTGCCCATATTGTCCAAAGATGTGAGATCTAGGTGGGTTAGCCATGGGAAATGCAGGGTCCCAGGGATAGGGTAGGGGTTGGGATGCTCTTCAGTGCGTTGGCATAGACTTGATGGCCCAAATGGCCTACTTCCACACAATTGGTATTCGATGATTCTGAGTGTTAGCCACAGCTATTGGCCACTCACTTTTCATCACCAATCACAACCATTCTTAGTAATGTTTACACTCAGGAACTAAAGCCTTAAATATCTATACAGCAGTAAATGTACTGCTGTGCATCGAATACCCTTCCTCTTTTCTCTAGATTTTCCACAATTTTTTTGTTCAACAGGTTCATCTTGTTAGATTGATAGTTCAAATCTATAGCTAGGGAAACGCTGTTGTGAAAACAAAAGCGCAATAACCCCACCGTGTGGACACTTTCTAATCTATCATTTTGTTATTTCTTCACAACATCAGAGATCCAGGGACAACAGAGAGAACTTTTGTAAACTAACCTGAAGTTTAAAGGAAGGTTTGCATTAATTAATAACCACTTTGTTAGTAAATCAAAATATTAGGATATTTATGTACAAACACATTTTCAGTTACTGGTGTCATACCGTACAATGCAATTGTTTAGCTGCAGGGAAATAAAATTCAAATTGTAAAATTATACTCAATGCATGGAGGGATTGAGATGTTCGATTTTCAGGGTAGATATTCTTCATTCGTAAAATAAGCTGCAAAACCAGATTGCCTTTAATTTCTGAACATGATGAGGAAAACCTGCTTATTTCTGGGATTATAGTATCTTGCAACAACTATGTTTTCTGTTTATTCAATCTGGTTATAGCTCTTGATATTTGTAGTTAACTTCTAATACCAATAATTTTTATTACAAGACATACTGGACCAGAGGGGAGATAACGGGGGAGGACTTAAATACTGCATGACCGCAGTGGTTCTGTTGTAAATGAAAAGGCATTTGCTGCAGAACATCTAGAAATGGCTTCAAACGTTTTGTGAGGTGCCAGTGTTGGACTGGGGTGGATAAAGTTAAAAATCACACAATACCAGGTTATATCACAACAGGTTTATTTGGAAGTACTAGCTTTCAGAGCGCTGCCCCTTCATCAGGTAGCTTCACTAGGTGAAGGAGCAGCGTTCCAAACGCCAGAGCTTCCAAATAAACTTGTTGGACTATAACCTGGTGTTATGTGATTTTTAATTTCAAACATTTTGAACAGCCACTGAGCTAAGGGAAAGGTGTGCTAGAATTGACAAGCTTTCTACTTTCCCTGCTTGTCTCTGATGAAACTCCTCCTCCATCTGCTTCAATCATCAACAATGACTTGCATTTTTACAGTATTAGTAAGATGTCTCGAACTACTACTTTTTGTGCAAAGGGCACAAATGTACACCAAGGAGAAGAACAAAGAAATTTGGAGCTAAAAGTAAAATGATAGGGAACAACTTTAAAGGAGCTTTTGGAAGAAGAGAGGGAAATAGCAACAGCAGCAATCAAAATGGAAGCAGAGCATCTAAAACAACACATGACATTGGTGGTATGGAGAGAACAAAGCACAAGCTGGACTCAAAGGAAGGGAAGATATACAGAGTGACATATGACTGAAAGACCGCCATATTATGAAGGACAAGTAATGACTGTCATAGAGACCACACTCAGAGTATTGAGAGCAGTTTTGGTCTCCCTGCCTAAGAAAGGATACACTTGCTTCAGAGGGAGTACAATGAAGGTTCACTTGGCTGATAGGGATGGTAGGATTGCCCTGTGAGTAAAGATTGGTTCAACTGGGCCTATATTCACGAGAGTTACAAGGATGCAGGGAATCAGTTTGAAAGGTATAAGGTTCTGATAGGGCTGGACAGACTAGATGTAGGGAAGATGTCTTCTCTAGCTGGGGAATCTACAATCAGGGGTCACAGCCTCAGGATATGGGGTAGGCCATTTAGGACTGAGATGAGGAATAATTTCTTCACTCAAAGGGTAGTGAACTTGTGGAATTTTCTACCACAGAAGATAGTGGAGCCCAAGTCACTGGATATATTCAAAAAAGTAGATCAATTTTAAAGGCATCAAGAGGTGAGGGGGAGAAAGTGGAAATATGGCCTTGATTGCCTATCAGATGGGTGAGCAGCTATAGAATCATAGAATCCTCCCAGTGTGGAAACAGGCCCAACAATTCCACACTGACTCTCCAAACAACATCCCTCCCAGACCTATCTCCCTAACCTATCCCTGTAACTCTGCATTTCCCATGCCTAATCCACCTAATTTACACATCCCTGAACACTATGGACAATTTAGTATGGCCAATCCATATAACCTGCACATCTTCGGACAGTGGGAGGAAACCGGGAGAATGTGAAAACTTCACACAGTTACCCAAGGCTGGAATTGAACCCAGATCCCTGGTGCTGCGAGGCAGAACTGCTAACCACTGAGCCACTATGCCGCCCTTCCTGAAGGGCCAAATGGCCTAATCCTGCTCCTAAGATGATCTGCAGAGAGAAGGGAGAGGAATACTGGATGATGAATTACTCCTTCAGAGAATCAACACAGACATAATGGGCCAAATGGTCTCCTGCTGTGTTATAACCATTTTGTGATTCTATCACTCTTTATCTAATCCATGTTAAAATCAAAATCAGCCACAACATTCCATTGAAAACAGACCAATAGAGCATTAAACTAACTTTGTTTTACCAGCAGTTAAGATTGTTAAATGCTCACTATTCTAAAATATTTGTTGTCATAATATCCGATGCATAATGGAATATGTTCATGCAAAATTTCACATCTTTAGCCTGCATGCAGTCGCAAACTCCGTTCAAATAGTGTCACTGTGGAGCAACCTAACTTACCAAGGTCTAGCAGCTACAAAGACCAATCTTTTCACTTTGTATTGTAACTTTCACAGACCAAGGACATCTGAAAGTGCTTCACGGCCAGGGAGCTTTGTAATATTGTCATGGGTAGTATACAGCAGTCAATTTGCCTACATCAAGGTCCTCGAAACAGCAAATGAGATAAGTGACTGCTTTGCCTGCTTCAATGGTTTTGAATGAGAGATAAATGTGGACCAGAACGCTGTGAACTTCTTTCAATAATACCACGCAATCTTTTACGTAAATCCAATCAGAAAAATGGGACCTTGACTTAAGGTCTCATCTGAAGCATGGCATGTTTGACAATACACTGTGCCAGTCCAGATTATGCATCCTAAAACTAGATTGAGATTTAATCTAAAAACCTAAATTTCTTGCCTTGAAGGCAAAAGTTTCAGACTGGGTTAGTTCATTTTTAAAAAAGTATTGCACCATAACAGAGCTCCCAACTGTGCTAACAACATCTTACAATCTTGTACTCATGAATTTGCATTTGCACCTGAGCCACTGCATCTTACTTTCCAGAAACTATGAAGTCTCTGATCCCATCCAATATCCTATAAAAGCATGTCATATCCATAACTTTTAAGCATATAATTGTGTTGGTTTGCAAATTTTTGGAACTGGCTTTTGTTCTTAAAAATGAACAAATGCAAAAGAGAGTCATCGAGAATACGAGAATATCGGAATGTTACAACTTTGCCTATTGAATTCACCTAAACTACAGAAGTGGAAAACCCCTCCTTTCATCAGGCCTGAACCATTTTCTTTTTAAATGAGCCAATCACATCAATTATGAACTGTTCTTCCTGAAGAGGCATTACTGGACCAAAAGGTTAACTCTACTCTCTCTCTATAGTTGCTCTCAGACCTGCTAAGTGTCTCCAGCTATTTTTGTTGTTGCTTCATAATCTAATACTCCTCTATTTCCAATTCCCACCCAAATAGCATTTCAACAATAAGCAGAACCACCTCCCCCATTCCTCCCCAACAGCATCACATTCTTTTACCTCTATATGCATTTCAACCCTGATTAGTCCAAGCCTCTCCTTCCATAATATGCAATCTTTAATTTTAGATCCTCCCCAGTGTGCAGGTAAATTGCAGCTTGTATACCAATTCTTCCTCCCCTCATTACTAACTAGGACAATCACACTGACTTCCACACTCCTTTCATCAAGTACCTCCCAAAAGCATCAAAATGGGGCCTGAGAAACTATTTCATCCCAAAGATGAATTATCCAAACACCCTCCATCTCTGTCACATTTGTACTCAGATTGAATTCCATTAGATTCCTATTTAAATTATAATGACAGTTTGCGAGAATGGCCACCAATTTATAATCACTTGTCATCCTGCTACAACTTTTCCTTTAATTAACATATTGAATCTTAAAGATTAATTGAAATAATAATCCACCTTTATCATATGTGCTTATTCAAAGACACTATAAATATTCTAATTACTGACACCTGGGAGATCAAGAGACAGATATGAAGAGGAAGTGAGGACAGCAGATGCTGGAGATCAGAGCTGAAAATGTGTTGCTGGAAAAGTGCAGCAGGTCAGGCAGCATCCAAGGAGCAGGAGATTCGACGTTTCGGGCATAAGCCCTTCTTCAGGAATGAGGAAAGTGTATCCAGCAGGCTAAGATAAAAGGTAGGGAGGAGGGACTTGGGGGAGGGGTGATGGAGATGCAATAGGTGGAAGGAGGTCAAGGTGAGGGTGATAGGCCGGAATGGGGTGGGGGCGGAGAGGTCAGGAAGAAGATTGCAGGTTAGGAAGGCGATGCTGAGTTCGAGGGATTTGAATGAGACAAGGTGGGGGGGGCGTGGGGGGGGGAAATGAGGAAACTGGAGAAATCTGAGTTCATCCCTTGTGGTTGGAGGGTTCCTAGGCGGAAGATGAGGCGCTCTTCCTCCAACCGAAGTGTTGTTATGGTCTGGCGATGGAGGAGTCCAAGGACCTGCATGTCCTTGGTGGAGTGGGAGGGGGAGTTAAAGTGTTGAGCCACGGGGTGGTTGGGTTGGTTGGTGTGGGTGTCCCAGAGGTGTTCTCTGAAACGTTCCGCAAGTAGGCGGCCTGTCTCCCCAATATAGAGGAGGCCACATCGGGTGCAGCGGCTGCAATAGATGGTGTGTGTGGAGGTGCAGGTGAATTTGTGGCGGATATGGAAGGATCCCTTGGGGCCTTGGAGAGAAGTAAGGGAGGAGGTGTGGGCTCAAGTTTTGCATTTCTTGCGATTGCAGGGGAAGGTGCCGGGAGTGGAGGTTGGATGGGTGGGGGGTGTGGACCTGACGAGGGAGTCACGGAGGGAGTGGTCTTTTCGGAATGCTGATAGGGGAGGGGAGGGAAATATATCCCTGGTGGTGGGGTCCGTTTGGAGGTGGCAGAAATGATGGCGGATGATACGCTGTATATGGAGGTTGGTGGGGTGGTAGGTGAGAACCAGTGGGGTTCTGTCCTGGTGGCGGTTGGAGGGGCAGGGCTCAAGGGCAGAGGTGCGGGAAGTGGAGGAGATGCAGTGGCACAGGGATACGAAGAGACCTGGATAGAGAAGAGTAAATGAGAGACACATGGTGAAATAAAGATTCATGTCAAGAAGCAAGCATAATCACTAAATATAAAGTTTGTAGAGATACCAGACTAAATTAATTCACCGCCCCCACAACACAGACAGGCACCAGGAATGAGTACCATGTTCCTTCCTGCCCCAATTCCAATCTACCAAACAACCCCCCGCCCACCACAGTGATGTCAAACCAAGTGATTTCTCCCTTCCTGTAAACCCCTTCAGAATCACCAAAGTGACGTCCTACTGAGGGGCCATGCTCCCCACACTCTGATGAATAGCACTATTTCAAACTCAACCCAGGACCATTCACTATCAAGATCACAAAATCATTTCCAACTCAGCTAATCTCCATTTTCCTACACTTACTAAATATAAAAAACAAAACTGCAGTATTTTCTCCATTTTTTAAACTTGGGTAAGGAATAACAATGAATTTTCAGAAAAAGGATGACACACTATGAAAACAGCCTTCCTCTCAGAACTGGATAGGATCCTGGAATTCAATCTAAAGCACTCAAGCATCCAAAATAAAATTAAATTGTTGTATTAAATTGCTATAAATCAATGGCACTAATGTTATTCTTAGAGGGCACAAGTATCTTCCAGTTAGAAAACAGCATATCTGACACACTGTGAGCATCTCTAAGGGATTCTGCTGGTAAATGAAATCAATATTGTGTCATTTCCGATAAAGGGGTATCATATCCAGACCTTTTAAGCATGAACTTGTGCTGCTATGCAGTCTTTTGGAAGTGGCTGTTGTTCTTAAAATGGACAATGATGAGCTGCAAAAGACGGCTATTGAGGATATAGGAAAATATATGAGTATTGAATTCCCCCTAATTAGAATCAGAACTCCTGCACCATTTTATTTTCAAAACTAGTCAACTACATCAATTATGAATTGTTCTTTTCTTTATATCTTGGAAAAGCGCACTATTCTGGTTAACTGCATTTTCCTTGTGTGTTGTGGGTATCATAAGTAAGTGAATGGCTTAGCATTAGATTTTCAGAATCAATGTGTGAATGAATAGTCTTTATCTAAAACCCACCAAAAGCTGGCTGCTTATTATTCAAATTGTTCACACATCCAGTGAATAAGAAACACACACATCTTGCTTTTCAAACGTGATATTCATTACAGCCGGGAAGCAAAAAAGGGGCTTTAACATTTCTCTCTCATCCTGCTGTCACAATTGGAAGGAGCAATGAATTCAAATTGAGAATGGCAAAACCATAACTTTCAGCATCTTTGAGATGAGATTTAAATTTTTGATCTTTTCACTTGAATGATTTATGGATGTAATTAAAATTAGCCTATAATTTCACAATACAGTTGAGTGTCTTAACATTCCAAATTACATTTTCTTCAAGCACTATGATATCATGAATCCACAGAAACTGTATTTGAATTGAATACATATGAGATTCTAATTATATAGTGCATCCAACTGCAATAAACTACTTGGTCAAGCCTATCTCTCCACGCTTCTGGCTCTCTGCCCTAATTCCTGATGAAGTGCTTTTGCCCGAAACGTTGATTTTCGCTGTTCCTTGGATGCTGCCTGAACTGCTGTGGTCTGCCAGCACCACTAATCCAGTATCATATTATAGCCAAGGCCAGCTTTATGTCATGATAATGTACATTTGCTCAACATGAGAGACTTAATAACTGAAAGCACACAACATTAACCATTGCAAATATTTGAGCTGTTTTTGCCTTGGTCACATGAACAACATACAATTAAATTGATTTGGTCTCACAAAGACTATGCAATTAAATTGAAAATGGAACTTCGTCATTGAATAATGTACCTGCAAATCGCTTGTAGTTTTCATAATCTTTGGAGCATGGTATCTCAAAAAATATTCTATCCAAAACATCAGCCTGGCGTGCAAGCACTTCTTTAAAATCATCCTCGTGCAGATAATCCCAAAGCAAAACCACACAAAAAGCAGTAAACGTGGTAGATGTCAGGATTATTAACCACTTCCACCAAGTCGCTTGCTTGGACTTGTTCTTTCTCACACTGTAATTAGAAGAAAACAAGTTATTAGTCCCTATGTAACGAACAACTGTGTATACTGAATGTACCCAGCAATCCTTAACATAAATTCATTTTATTCATCATCTGTAACAAAAGGGAGAGACAAGGAGGCAAAAAAGGCAGGGTAAGAGAGAAAGATGAAAGGACAAGCATCAGTAAAATCAATAAGAAGGAACTGAGTGTGATTTTTGGAAGTTTATGGGAAAGAAGAAAAACCTGGGGCAAGCAGAAAGCTAGATGGAGACTGAAAACAAGAACAGCAGACAATTGTAGCTGCGTATTCCGAAAAAAAAAGAAATGGATGTGGGGCATTATCAGCCTTCCACTCCATTTCCCTAAATATCAGCTTATGTGATCATCACATCAGTGCTGCACCTGACGGAACTGAGATTTGGGCTAACTCAAGAACTTCTACCACTTTAGAAAGGCTGCAGGAATCCAAGGCCATCCTGAAGACTCTCCTCACTCTATTTCACCCAGCCCTACTGGCAGAACCTGATATGTCTCTTCTTAGCTGTTTCATGAAGGGATTGTTGTTGCTCCTCTCAACTATGCTATGCCATATCAAATTCTACACTCTAATTACTTTCTGGGTAAGAAGATTCCTCAATATCCTTGTTGGATTTATTACTGACTATCCTATCCTTTTGCCCACTTTGACTTTCCAAAAGTGCAAAAACCTTCATCCAGATTTCTGCTGACATAAGGCAATACGCCCAAAATGAGCAATTTCTGTACTGTGCTGAAAAATGTGTTGCTGGAAAAGCACAGCAAGTCAGGCAGCATCCAAGGAGCATGAGAATCGACGTTTCGGGCATAAACCCTTCTTCGGGGTGAAGAAGGGCTCATGCCCGAAATGTCGATTCCCCTGCTCCTTGATGCTGCCTGATCTGCTGCGCTTTTCCAGCGACACATTTTTCAGCTCTGATCTCCAGCATCTGAAGTCCTCACTTTCTCCTAATTTCTGTACTGTGGATGTCACATTTTGCTGTGTGCATTTGAATCTGGTGCCAAGTGAAGGGGAGCTGGAGACATCCAGGAATAATGATGTCATCAAGTAGAATACGCAGCCAATCACATTGAAAGATTTGCATTGACATATCTTCTGACTACAGTCTATTATTAAGGAAGTTACAAACCAGGCATTTCAAAAATCTCAATGCAATCTGACACAGCCAACACAGTTTTGTGAAAAGGAAATCATTCTGGATGGAGTTATTAGCATTCTTTGAGGAACTAACAAGGAATATCAATAAAGGAGTATACTTGGATTTCCAGAAGTCATCTGAGGAGTTATCACTTCATAAGTTACCACAGAATAAGAGTTCTTCGTATTGAGTTTATAGATCAGCACAGTTAGAGGACTGTTTAGCAAACAGGAAAGAGAGAGTAGGCATAAATGTGTCCATTATCAGTCTGGCAGGCATATAATGAATGGAAGCCTCAACAATTTAAAATCCGTATCAATCACTTAGAATAAGGGACTAATTATATAAATTTCAGAAATAAGTAGGAAAACAAGTTCTGAAGAGGACATGCAAAGGGATACAGATAGGTTAAATCAGTGTGCATATAATTAGAGTATAATGTGGAAAAATGTGAGCTTGTCCACTTTTATAGGAACAATTGAAAAACAACAAATCTTTTAAATGGAGAGAAACTGCAGAAGTGGGTTCCCATGTACATGAATCACTAAAACTTAGTACGCAGGTGATTAGGAAGTCAAATGAAATGTTGTTGTTTATTGCAAAGAGAAATAAATAGAGAGGTTTTCTATTGCTGTACAGGGCATTGGCATGATTGCATTTTCAGTAAAGCATTAATCTGCTGGCCTTCATTAAGAAATGACATAATTGCATTAGAAGAAGTGAATAGAATGTTCACTCAATTGATTTCTGGATCAAGGGGTTTAGCTGATGAGGAAAGGCTGGACAGGTTATGCTTGTATCCAATGGAGTTTAGAAGAATGAAAGGTAGTCTCATTGAAACATTTGATACTGTGGGGATTGGAAAGAGAAGATGCTAAAAGGAAGTTTGCCAAGAACTCTGGGACAAAGTGTAAAATAATAATGAATAATTTAAAGTAGATATTAGAATTTGTTTCTCTCGGGGTGGGGGGGGGGGGGTCATAGGTCTGTAGAATTCTCTTCCCTGCGGAATACTGAAAGCAGGGTCATTGGATATTTTTAAAGTGGAAATAGAAAGTTTCTTGACCAACAAGAGACTTGAAGGACTTCGGATTGGAAGGTGGTGGAGGTCGTAGGAAATATAAGAGATGATGGCACCATCAGATCAGCCGAATGTATACTTGAGGGGCTGAATTGTCTATTTAATTTGTCTGTTTTTATGTCTGGTAAATCTAACTGAAAGTAAAATAAACATACTTCTACAGAAAAATAATTAATGCCATTTGGGAAAAAAACACTATAGATTTTAATGACTTTATTAGTCTGCAGTGTGACTTTTAATTATTTAAGTGTCTGCTTCCCATAATCTCTTTGTTCTTGAACCCCATCAAACATCATATTTGTCCAGACATATGTGGCTTCCTCCCAAATTATACCCACTGGAACTGAACCCAGTCAATTCTGGCCATTGAAACTCCAATGCTGTATTTTTGTACCTTGTTGCAATCCTCCTCTATATTAGTTATTCTTTCTTGAATATGTGTGTGCATAAGTCACAAAGATTGCCGTGGTTTAATTGTGAGAACAAGCATGGTTTAAATTTGCGAGCTTGGTGCATGTCACTTTAAACTGATGCCACCAAAGAATGGAGTTTGGAAACACAACACAAAATATTTGAGGATTAAAATATCCTGTTTATGGACAGGAGACAAAGATAAACAATTTGAAAAAACACAAAGTTTAATAATGTAAGTCTTAAGTGGCTGCTTTGCCAGCCATTGTGAAATTGTAATAATAACATAAGGTTATTTTATGTTCAACTAATTAGGAGTTGTTATGTTCTTGAACATTTCTGGCACAAATAAATAAATGAAATACAAATATAACCACTCAATTTGGTGTCATCTGCAAATTTCAGAGCTTTGTGTAACTTGTGATGGGGAACCAACTCAACAACTTAATTTGTTTTCACATTAACTTATTTTTGAATTCAACAGTATGTACTGTTCTTAAAAATACATCTCCCACTGGACCTGTTCTAATGCCTCCACTACTCCCGCCAACTTGCGGTGCTGGACTGGAAGCATCACCTTTCCTTCCAGATTTGCCGAAATTTGCAACAGTATTGTTCGACTCAGATGCAGCACCTGTAGGGTTTGCAGATTCACCCACTTAGTTATCTCAGGACCCACCATACTGGAGTGGAAGAAAGCCATCTTCAATCATAAGGGCTGCCTCACAAAAGAAGGGGCTGTTTCAACTCCTGAGTCAAAAAGGTGGTGAATTAGGTCGTACTCCAGGACTCGAGCACAAAAACCAACTAAGGAAGCACTGCTCTTTCAGAGAAGTAAGCAGAGGCCTCTTTTGACTTTTCAGATAGCCATCCATGATCCCATGGGACTATTCTGAAGATCCGGGTACCCTAGTTTCCTCCCACATTCCAAAGATGTGCAGGTCAGGTGAATTGGCCATAGCTGTTAGGTGCATTAGTCAGAGGAGGGTGGGGTTACTCTTCGGAGGGTCGGTGTGGACTTGTTGGGCCAAAGGGCCTGTTTCCACACTATAGGGAATTTAATCTAATGTTAAAAAAAACAACAGGAGAGTTATCACTGGCTTACTGATTAACATTTTTACCTCAATTAACATCATAAAAACTGATCACAACACTTTGCTGTGTGTGGGCTTGCTGTGTGCTAATAGGCTACTTCATTTCCTATGTTCTAAGAGTGACAATACTTAGAAGATATTCCACTGGTTGGAGAGGTCTTTGGGACCTCCGCTGATTGTGCCATTTTCTGCATAAATGAAAGCTTTTCATTTCTGCCCGACTGTCATCACAACATTGACAGCTGTGTCAGCTGCAAATATTATGGTCCCTGTTACTACAGCAGGATGTGCTGTATGTTTAGCAGTATTTTAAAAATAATAATTCATAGGATGTGGGCATTACTGGCTGGGCCAGCATTTATTGCCCTAAAGGCAGTTTAGAAAGTACCACATTGCTGTAGGTCTGGAGTCACATGTAGGTCATACCAGGTAAGGATGGCAGTTCCTTCCCTAAAAGACATCAGTGAATCAGATGTGTTTTATCTGACAGTTGACAACGGTTTTCAAGGTCATCACTGGACTCTTATTTACAGATTTTTATTGAATTCAAATTCTACCATATAGCATGGCAGGACTTGAACCGTGTCCCCCAGAACATTACCTGGGTCTCTCAATTAATAGTGTAGTGATAAAATCACTAGCATTAACTCCTCTGAAGTGGTGCTTTGAGCTGTGAGGAGTGTTTTGAGCTATGACCATTCTGTTATGTCTCACAGTCAGCATGCAGTATTCCTCTTAGGAACATACTCATAATGTTAGTATTGAAATGTGTCATGTGACCAGACAACAAAGAGTTCTCTAAGACTGTCTTACTTAGGATCTCTTGAAACAGGACATGCTGATGGAACCATAACCAAATAGCTTAATGTGAGTCCATACGCCCAAACAACATAGGAACAGGAGTAGGGCGTTTGGCCTCTGGAGCCTGTTCCACTATTCAATAGCTGATCCAACATTCCTCATGTCCACTCTCCTGCCGTATCCCCAGACACTGATGTTCCTGTGAATGTAATGTGTAAATACATGAGGTGTTGTTAACGTCTGTTGAATCTTTCAACACCATGCTACTCATGCTTAGTTTCTTATGTTACAAGAGATAGCATAGCCAGAGCCACATCAGAAATCATCATTATCATGAGCAGTGGTATTTATCCATAAAATACTCCAATCCCTTTGTGGCATAACTTCCAAAGAAAGGATATTACTAAATTGGAGAGGGTTCAGAAAAGATTTACCAGGCTGTTGCCAGGAATGGAGGGTTTGAGTTATGAAAGTAGGCTGGAACTTTTGTCACTGGAGCGTGAGGTGACTTTATAAAGTCATGAGGGCTATAGATAGGATTAACAGCAAGGGTCTTTTCCTTGGGGGGGGGGGGAAGGGGGGCATATTTTTAAGGTGAGAGGAGAAAGATTTTAAAAAGACAATGTGGGGCAACATTTTTTTACAGAAAGTGGATCGTGTGTGGCATGAACTGCCAGAGAAAGTGGTGGATGGAGGTACAGTTACAACATTTAAAAGACATTTGGATAAGTGAGTGTATAGGAAACATTAGGATGGATATGGGTCAATTGTAATTAAGTGGGTCTAGTTTAGTTTGGGAAAGAGGTTGGCATGGACTAGTCAGACCAAAGGGTCCTTTTCCATGCTATACGACTCTATGACTCTATAAATGAAGTCTAACCAATCTACAGCTTTGGACAAGAGAACAGATTCTTCACCCCTTTAAACAGCATCAATTTCCGTGAGTACAGACTGCTGTACTCTGAAGATATAGCATTAACAAAAAAGACAAAGTTAATTTCTTTTCATTGGAATTTAAGCTATTTTGAGGAAAAATAAATTTTAAAGCAGCCTCAACAAAAAAAAATCATGCTGAAGCCAACCTTTATGCTGACAGATAACAGAAAGCCAAAAATGCTATTATTTCCTGAGAGTTGATACAAAAGTTACAACCTTTCTCAGAACACCAGCTGTTTAATCTGTTCTTAAAATCCATTGGCACAAAGTCAAGACCACTGTTATAATTTACACTGAATTAAAGGTATAGTCCCAACACTTTTAATGTGGGGTCACAAATAGCAGAAACCTTACTATGCAATAGACAAATCGCAGTGGTACCTTTACTGAATCATATTTGTTCAAATAGTATATGCAGTTCTAATTTACAGATCAAATTGATCCTGAGAAAAGGGTACTGAGGAAGCCATTAATAAACAGGGCCCTCACAGCAATAACACTCGTTTTTTTTTCTGTGGATGATCAGAAAGATCCAGAAAAGATTCTTAAAGACCAGCTGACAATAAGATTTCACCTCAGGATTAATAGATGCCTATTCATATCACATAGACAGCAAACCCAAGAGTCTATTGACCGGTGTGGCAGAAGATTCTCCAGCAAAGAGCATGAGTGTGACTTTTCTAAAGCAGAACCAGAGAGGTTTGTTGAATTAATCGTCACTTCCATTCATCATCAACCTCAGTACTAATCAGTGCTTGAATCCCCAGTGTTTAAATCCCAAGTATAACAAAACAAAGAACTGTAGATAAAAGCAAATTACTGCAGATGCTGGAATCTGAAACCAAAGAGAAAATACTGGAAAATCTCAGCAGGTCTGGCAGCATCTGTAAGGAGAGAAAAGAGCTGATGTTTCGAGTCTAACTGACCCTTTGTCAAAGCTTTGACAAAGGGTCAGTTAGACTCTAAACGTCAGCTCTTTTCTCTCCTTACAGATGCTGCCAGACCTGCTGAGATTTTTCAGCATTTTCTCCAAAGAACTGTAGATGCTGGAAGTCAGAAACAAAAGCAGAAATTGCGAGGAAAGACTCAGCAGGTCTGACACCATCTGTGGAGAGAAATCAAAGTTAACGTTTCAAGTCCAAAGACCTTTGTGCTGCTCAGTATTTGTTCTTTCACTGCTGCCCAGTTTTAGATCCTATTTGTATCCCCAGTACTACCCAGTGTCTAAATCCTCAGTATTGTGCAATATTTGTATCCCCAGTGTTGTCCAGTTTTGAAGCTTCACTGAAAAAAAAATGCTGGAAATCACAATGAGTCAGGCATCATCTGTGGACAAACAGCAAGCTAACATTTTGAGTCTAGATCACTTTTCATCAGAGTTGATTTGAAGTGTTGAGGGGACAGCATATATGCAATAGTGAGGTAGTTGGAGTGCTGGAGAAAAAAGGATCTTCATACTACAGATTAAGTCATCCATTCCCATTGCACACCATTTGAATATTCAGTATTGCAGGGCATGTCAATGTTCAGTATTATACAGTGTTTGAATGTTCGGTACTATTCACTATTTGAATATTCAGTATTATAGTGTTTGAATATTCAGTTTTATATAGTGTTTGAATGTTCAGTATTTGGGGCTATACAGTGGCTCAGTGGTTAGCACTGCTGCCTCACAGCGCCAGGGATCCAGGTTCGATTCCAGCCTTGGGTGACTGTCTGTGTGGAGTTTGCACATTCTCCCCATGTCTGCATGAGATTCCTCCGGGTGCTCCACTTTCCTCCCACAGTCCAAAGATGTGCAGGCCAGGTGAATTGGGCAATTTAGAATAGTGTTAGGTGCTTTAGTCAGAGGGAAATGGGACTGGGTCGGTGTGGACTTATTGGACTGAAGGACCTGTTTCAACACTGTCGGGAATCTAATCTTATACAGTATTTGAATGATCAGTATTATAGTGTTTGAATGTTCAGTATTATAGTGTTTGGATATTCAGCATTATACCGTGTTTGAATATTCAGTATAATGCAGTGTTGAATGTTCGGTATTATACAATGTTTGGATGTTCAGTATAATGCAGAGTTTGGATGTTCAGTATAATGCAGAGTTTGAATGTTCAGTATTATACAGTGTTTGAATGTTCAGTATTATAGTGTTTGGATGTTCAGTATAATGCAGTGTTTGGATATTCAGTATTATACAGTGTTTGGATGCTCAGTATCAATGTTTGGATGTTCAGTATTATACAGTGTTTAAGTATTCAATACTGCAGTGTTTGGATGTTCAGTATCAATGTTTGGATGTTCAGTATTATACAGTATTTGAATGTTCAGTACTGCAGAGTCTGAATGTTCAGTATTACAATGTTTGAATACTCAGCACTGCAATGTTTCAATGTTCAGTATTACAGTGTTTGAATGTTTAGTATTACACAGTGTTTGAATACTTGATACTGCAGAGCGTTTCAAAGTTCAGTATTACAATGTCTGAACACTCAGCACTGCAGTGTTTCAATGTTTAGTATTATAGTGTTTGAATACTCAGTGCTGCCCCTTAAGTCGTCAGTATTGCAGAGTGTTTGAATACTCAGTGCTACTACTACCTCTGCCTGCCTGCCCTTTGTACTGTTGTACCACATGAACACTGTACAGTCTGTATCTACAAGGAGCAGCAGCGCTCGGTATGTAACTGCACAAGGAGTAGCAGCTCCGGCGCTCGGCCGCGAAAGCAACATCTCTGTCCCCGGTCCCAGTCCCTCTCCTGCGGCTGCAGTACCCAGGCTGTCTCCTACCTCAGGCGGCCTGGATCCTTTAACAGGCCGCCGCTGTTTTTCTCTTCCGCCTTCTTGGAGGTTGCTCTCTTCAGGGCCGACATGGTGCACTGGGGAGGAGATTTGGGTGTTTGCACTGCCCACACCGCCAGCAGCAGCCACAAGCAATCGAGCAGCTGCAGGGGAGATCTCAGGCAAGAGCTGGAACCTAGGCACTCCCCCCTCTGCAAAGCTGCTGCTTTGTGAATGTCACAGGACTGAGCAATGAGCCTTTAATCTTGCCAATCCAGAATGCAAGTTTGCAGCCTGGGGGTTTAGAACTGGGTGAATTTGGGCGGAACAACTGGGATTGCAAAATAAAATCAAACTAAAACAAAATTGTGGCACCTCACCAGAGAGGGTGGAGTAATGTTTGCCTTACTGTTGGGTAAAAATAATACCTGTCAATAGACTAACTTGTGGACTATTTGGGGCAGCCTTTGTTTGGGTGTTCAGGGATTCTTGCCCCAAGCTTACACTAGTTATAAGATGCCAGTCCTACTGTCCAATCTGGGAGACCTTTAGGCACAAGTGGGACATCCTGTGGCATAATCCTCGAAATGAGTCAGCCTTTCATATTACCAGTTTGACATAATTTCTACAATCTCTCTGTGTATTTTGCATCCAGTATTGGGATCAGTTTTAAAATAGGCCCCACTTTTCTATTGAGAATCTTTGTCAAGACTGACTGTATGTTGCACCTAACCACCATACTATACAGAGATATCTTGTCTCTGAGCACAACAGTCATGGTGAATCTACTGCACTAGTTTCAATTTGGTTGTGGTTGTATTGAAAATTGTTTTGTGCAAGTTATAACTGACATCAAAATTACTGAAGGATTCTATGTTTTTTATGGCCAATATTTGCATACAAAATACATTGCCATAGGCAAATTTCGGTATTTCTGAATGGGTTTTTTAAAATGTCACAAATAATGATATAAAAATAGAATAATTCTGCTGTGTCATTGTTTTCTCTCACAGGCCACAGACTTTGTATGTTTGAAGAATGGCTGATAGTCTTGGAGACAAGCCAATGGAGGCAGACAATGGGATGAGTACACTTAAACCTCCACAGACAGGTTTGAAACTGGTACATCTAGATTTGAAAGGAGCACCACCCAGGGTCTCCTATCTATTAGAGGTGATTTATGAGTCACAGTAGTGACATTTTAATATTTCTTCTCAATGATTATACTTTACAATAAAAGTCACTCTAACCTGCAAAATGCTTTCAGTAACGAAACTGAAGACTGAATTTTTAAATCAAATTTTAAACAAACATTTGCCTGAATAGTTAACTATACGTATTGATACTTTAGCATGGAAAAATGTTAATAAAGCACTCATTATGTTGTAATTAACATATATTATCCAATTTTGGCTGTGTCTCAGAGGATGGCATTGCCAATGAGACTATGCATGAGAAATATTTACCACCTGGAATGAGAAACTTCATTAATGTGATAGACCCTGGTGAACATGGAGCTATGTCCATTGATCATTAAGAGAATGTTCAATAGAAGTGTTTAAGTTTATGAGGTTTTGATGTTGTAAACAACATACAAACTAGGGAAGGAGCCATACTAGATCTGGTTTGGGGGAATGTGCCTAGCTAGGTGATTGACATTTCAGTGGGGGAGTATTTTGGGAGCAGTAACCACAACCCTCCAAGTTTTAAGTTCCTTATGGATAACGATAAAAGTAGTCATCAGATTAAAGTACTGAATTGGGAGAAGGCTAATTACAACAATATTAAATCGGAGCTGGTGAATGTAGATTGGTGGCAGCTATTTGATGGTAAATCCACAGCTGGCATATAGGAATCTTTGAAAGGCCAGTTGATTAGAGTTCAGGACTAGCATGTTCCTGTGAAAATGAAGGATAAGGATGGCAAGAGAAATTGAGAGTTTATACAGAAAGAAAAAAGGATGCATAAGGTTTAGGAAACTGAAGACAGACAGAGCCTTCAAACAATACAAAGATAGCAGGAAAGAACTCAAACTAAGACATAGGAGGGCTAAAAGGGGTCATGAAATGTCTTTGGCAAACAGGATTAAGAAACATCACAAGGCATTTCATACATATATAAGGTGCAAGAGGGTAATTAGGGAAGGGTAGGTCTACTCAAGGACAAAGGAGGTAATTTAAGAGTGGAGCCGGAGGAAATGGGTGAAGTCCTTAATGAATACTTTGCTTCGGTATTCACAAAGGAGAGGGACATGGTGGATGGTGAGTCTTGGGAGGGATATGTTGATGTTCTACAGCATGTTGATATCAAAAGTGTTGGGTAATTTGAAAGGCTTTAAGGAAGGTAAGACCCAGAACCTGTTGGGATCTATCCTAGAGTGCTGAGGGAGGTTGGTAAAGAAATTGCTGGGCCTTGTACAAAATTTTTGTGTTATCTTTAGTCACAGGAGAGGTTTGAGAGAACCGGAGAATAGCCAATGCTGTTCCTTTATTTAAGAAGGGTGAAAGGGATAATCCAGGACATTACAGGCCAGTGAGCCTTACGTCAGTGGTAGAGAAATTATTGGTGAAGATTGTTAGCAATAAGATTTACTCACATTTGAAAACATATGGACTTATGAGCAATGTCAGCATGGCTTTTTGAGGGGAAGGTCATGTCTCACAAACTTGATTCAGTTTTTGAGAAAGTGACAAAAATGATTGAGGGCTGAGTAATGGATGTCTATATCAACTTTAGCACAGCCTTTGACAGGTTCCTCATGACAGGCTGATACAAAAGCTGGTAAAATAGATACAGAACTGGCTTAGTCATAGAAGACAGAGAGTAGCAGTAGAAGGGAGTTTTTTCTCAGTGGTGTTCTGCAGGGATCAGTGTTGGGACCTCAGTCATTTGTGATATATATCTGAATGTGATTTGGAGGACAATGTAGGTGGCCTGATTAGTAATTTTATGGATGACGAAGATTGGTGAGGATGCAGATAGTGAGCAAGATGACTAGAGGATACAGCAGGATATAGATAGGCTGAGACTTGGGCAGAGAAATGACAAGTAGAGTTTATTCCAGATAAATGTGAGGTGATGCATTTTGGAAGATCTGATGCAGGAAGGGATATACAGTAAATGCAGAAGCCTTAGTTGCATCAACAGAAGGATCTAGATCCACAGTTCCCTGAAAGTAGCAACATAGTGGATGAAGCATATGGCACGTTTGCCTTCATTGGTCGGGATATAAAGTATGAAAATTGGCAAGTCATGTTGCAGTTGTAGAGAACTTTAATGAGGCCACATTTGGAATATTGCGAACAGTTCTGGGTGTCACACTGCCAGAACATTGTAGAGGCTTTGGAGAGTCTCCAGAAACCGTTTACCAGGGTGTTGCCTGGTTTGGAAGCTATTAGCTATAAGAAGAAATTGGACAAACTTGGTTTGTTTTCACTTCAATGTTGAAGGACGGGAGTTTCCTTGATAGAAGTTTCCAAAATTATGAGAGGAATGGATAGTCTGAGTTCCTTTTCCCAGTGTAGAAATGTCAATTATTAGAGGACATAGGTTTAAGGTACAAGGCAGTAAGTTTAAAGGAGATGTGAGAGGCAACGTCTTTTACATGGAGGGTGGTAAGTGCCTGAAATGTGCTGCCGCAAGAGTGGTGGAGGTGGATAGAATAGCAATGTTTAACAGGTATTTTGGCAGGTATGTGGATAAGTAGGCAAAAGGTTTTTAGCTTAGAAAGGCATCATGTGTCGGCACAGTCTTAGTGGACCTTGTGCTGTACTGTTCCTTGTTCTCTTTTTTATTAAATCATGGGAAACTATTTCTACTGGGCAGTAACTTAGTAACTCAAAGTCTAAGTCGACACGGGCAAACTAGACTAAGTAACACTGTTCACTGTTGTCAGTTTCTAAGATTCTTGTGATTAATGTGGCCAACTTGAAAATTACAAAAGTATAGTGTAGTCTCAATTCATGTTGTTTACATAGCCCCAAGTCAATTCATGCAATAAGTTAAACTTTGCAACCAATGATATGTTTTGATACGTTAAAGGAAGAGATTACATATTAATGAAATAAATTGTAATCAAGTGGATTCCATTAATTTCCTTGTACTTATTGAGCAGAGTTCTTGCACGGATATGACTTGTTATTCTGAAGTTGTTAGTGAGTTAAAATTGCCTTACAAAA
The DNA here is from genome assembly GCF_020745735.1 of Hemiscyllium ocellatum. Lineage (NCBI taxonomy): Eukaryota > Metazoa > Chordata > Chondrichthyes > Orectolobiformes > Hemiscylliidae > Hemiscyllium > Hemiscyllium ocellatum. Next base: position 34,194,746 of record NC_083425.1, read on the forward strand.
AAAATTAACTTAAAGTTTACTATCTTGATATTTTCTGATTAATATGAGGGCGAATATTATGTCTATTCTGTACATCTTGTAACAGAGCTGTTAAGTTTCAACCTTTGCAATTTAACCTCACCACAATGGATAGTAAAGAGATTAAGTAATTTGCATGTTTAGTTTTATTCATTCAGGGGATGTGGGCATTGCTAGCACGGCCAACATTAATTGCCCATTCCTGTTGCCCAGATGGCACTAAAGCATCAATCACGTTGCTATAGATCTGGAGTCACATGTAGGCTAGACCAGGTAAGGATGACAGATTTCCTTCCCTATAGGGCATTAGTTAACTAGATGGGTTTTTATGGCAATTGATACTTGTTAGATAGTTGCCACTGGCTAACTTTTGTTACATATTTTTATTGAGTTTCAGTTTCACCATTGAACATGTTTGGATTCTAACAAATGTTTCCAGAATATTAGCCTGGCTTTCTAGATGACTAGCCCAATTACATTACCACTCGTACCACCCCTGAAACTGGTGACTTGCACGTGTATGCACATCTGATTATGAGGTCGTGTAGATTTTTAACATGCAATTCTTAAAAAAACACACTTAGTAATTTAACTTTGATCCTTTGACCTGCTTTTCTCACAATATTAAAGATCACCTTTCATTACTGAAAAGTTTTGTTTCATAAAATTGTAACTTGATGTAGTCTGTCTTCTAAGGAGCTAGCACAAGTACAATGGGTCAAATGGTTTCTCTGTGCTATGTGATTCTATGAGCTTCTGAAATTTGAATTGAAATAGCTATATTTCAATTTTCTGTTGTAGATCTTGCCTCTGCTTTCTCACCTTGGTGCAGATGGTATTCTACTGGAGTATGAAGATATGTTTCCATATGAGGGAAAGCTACAGAAGTTAAGGTCCCCAAATGCCTACAGGTGAAGGCTTCATAAGTGAATTAATATATGACTACTCTAAGTTACTTTGTTTTTCTTCTAATTCATAAGGTGTGATGGAATTTTAATTACTTCTTGCTTCACAGTTTCCTGGTTCATTGGAATGCTGCTAATTCTCTGGCTGCATAAACCTACTTCCCACTATGGTCCTTTTTGGGGAACTAATCAGTGGTTTCTTGGGTGATGAATGTTATTGTAGAATTCCATTTGCAGAATTAACAGTGAAGACCAAGGATTCTTCTTGCTTAAGTATTTTTTAATTTATTTATGCACTGTGATATATTTGTCCTCATTGTAAGTAGATGGAATTTGATAAAAAAAAGCAATAAAATATTTTTGAAAACCAGAACAGTACAGGAATGCTAAAATTCAAACCATCGGTACAATGGAGAAAAGGGTAGTAATTGTTTGGCAAGTTGATTTTGATTGGGTAATACATTGTATGGAAGAAAACAGCAGGCTAATATAAACTCTCCAAGCTCCCAATAATCAAAGAAGTGTATACAGTTTAAAGATACCCTTTTTGCTTGTAGACAACAGAGCCCTCTTTATGAATCCTTTTAACTAGCATTAATAGGCTAATTTACAAGCTTGACTTATTATCTTAAATTGGTTGTCTTTTTCTACTGACAACAGTATCTTGTTGGTGGAAAACACTACCTGTGAAGCCAGTGGAGAGTAGTAGCATGAAACAGCCAACTTAAGAGATGTTCTGCCTTTAATACAACTGAGTACTATCACGTATGAATATCATAGGCTACTTACTTCACTGACCAAATCAAATGGTATGCTCCTCTAGCTGCTCATAAATGTTAGAGACCATCCGCCATCAGGATACACTTGCAAAATCCAAAACAGAATATTTACAGTAAGATGTGACTTTAAACAATCCAGTGTTCATTAATAGCTACACTAACAATTGATTTCAGTAGAATACCCAAACGTTGTGTTGACAAATGCTTACTGCATTGTAATCAAATTGTTAAAATGTCTGAAACTTTTCATAATATAATGTCATTGTTAAACTAAATGCAACGTCTACCATGATGTTCAGTGTACTGATTGGAACAAAGTCGGCTAGATGGACCTCAGAATATGAGTTCCTTGGACCAAGTTAACATTTCAATCAGGGAGTCTCAGCTGACAGATATAAACAGAAGTGTCAGAGGTTCTGTTCATTCAAGCAGATAATTTTGAGCTAGCTCGATCAGGTCATGTACTATGCACTTGTAAATAAAGGGTGACTTGGTGTTAGGAAACTGGCCTTCGTTGGAGTTATTTCACCCAGGGTTTTGCAGACTTCCTCACTCTGTGGACCTTTCAAAATTGTAGTTGGGACTCAGAGTGGGTCTGAGGGTTGTCAGGCTTAAGTTGGTACAGCCCGTATGAGATACCGTAATACCGTAATGCACACACACATACATCATCCCTGTCCTGAATGTTAGTACAATGTTAGCTATATATGTTCCATTATTAATAAATGCTAGTTGGAGGTCTTGTATGCGTCAGCTAAGAAAACAAGCAAAAACTGATCAACAGACTTGCCCAAAACAAAAACACATCAGAATTGACTGTGTTTAAAATGCTCCATGGCCTATTTTCCCCTGTCTCCATAACCATCTCCAACTTTATCACATTTTGAGAACATTCCATTTCGCCAACACTCTTTTGAACATCCCCACAAAGTTGAAGTACCATCAGAAATTGTAAATTGTGATGTTTAGCTGCTATGCTCTGCAATTTCATCCCTAATTTGTTTTTGCCTCTTTACCTTCTTCCTCACTCATGGCCATTCCTGAAACTCACCTTCTGACTGAACCTGTTCCAGGTTGGTTCACTTTTTGCAATGACTTATTCCAAGCTTCCTTAAGCATTGTATGATACTACAACAGTAGTATGAAAATGTTCAGAAGTACTTTACTGGATGGTGTCCATGCTAAAGTAGACAGAAAACTGTATGGGTTAGGTGTTATGAGAATATGTCAGATGGCAACTTAAGTTGTTCACAAGGACAATGCAATGAATATAATCAGTTAGGATTTTCAGAAAGCTTTTCACAATGTTCTATAAATTAGATTACAAAGTAAGTAAGGATTAATGTAGTTATTGGCACATAAGCTTATTGATTTACAGGCTGATTTAACAACAGAAAGCAAATGGTAGTGATATCAGAGAAAACATCTGTTGGAATTTAGCAGGAATTTATTCAGCATCTCTTGCTTTTCAATTGTTTTCTAAATGTTATGGGGCCTGCTATCAGTAATTTGTAGTCTCATTAAACTTTGTGGCCAGATGCTGAACAAAAGAATTATAAGAAAATATTTATAAGAATGTTGCCAGGGTTGGAAGATTTGAGCTGTAGGGAGAGGCTGAAAAGGCTGGGGCTGTTTTCTCTGAAACATCAGAGGCTGAGGGGTGACCTTACAGAAGTTTATAAAATCATGAGGGGCATCAATAGGGTAAATAGAGAAAGTCTTTTCCCTGGGTTGGGGGAGTTCAGAACTAGAGGGCATAGGTTTAGGGTGAGAGGGGAAAGGTTTAAAAGGGGCAACTTTTTTACCCAGAGGGCGGTGCGTATAATGGAATGAGCTGCCAGATGAAGTGGTTGAGGCTGGTAAAATTACAACATTTAAAAGGCATCTGGATGGGTATACGAATAGGAATAGTTTAGAGGGATATCGGCCAAGTGCTGGCAAATGGGACAAGATTAATTTAGGATATCTGGTCAGGATGGATGGGTTGGGCTGAAGCGGTTGTTTCTGTGCTGTATATCTCGATACTCGATTCATGCTCATAAGATCTGAACAGATGAGCTGAGGAATGATGGATTTTAACATAGGGAAGGGAATGTCAGGCAACATATATGTAATTTGCTGACCATTTCCAGCCATTAAAATTGCAACAAGGCATATCTGTGGTCCCTCATTGGCAGGTTTGAAGCTGAGGACTCTTGAGAAGTGCAGCACCTCCATAATCCATGTCCCCTTTTAAGGGGGGATGGGGAAGTGGTGGGCAGTACACAGTCTATTGAGACCCTGAAGTAGCCAATTAATGGCCCACCTAAGTGCCTCTTCCTGCAGCATCTGCGTGGAGGTTTGTGCAGATTCATTGGGTGTGATAGTTGCTTTATTTGGTTTCTTCTCCCACTTAACATATAACAACATTCATGGGTGGCACGGTGGCTCATTACTTAGCACTGCTGCCTCACAGCACCACAGACCCGGGTTCAATTCCTGCCTTGAGCGACTGTCTGCATGGAGTTTGCACATTCTCCCTGTGTCTGCGTGGGTTTCCTCCCGGTGCTCTGGTTTCCTCCCACAATCCGAAGACGTGCAGGTCAGGTGAATTGGCCATGCTGAATTGCCCATAGTGTTGGGTGCATTAGTCAGAGGGAAATGCATCTGGGTGGGTTTCTCTTCGGAGGATCGGTGTGGACTTGAGCCAAGTGGCCTGTTTCCACACTGTAGGGAGTCTAATCTAATCAATCACCCATAGAGGAGCCAGGAAATGAAGGCATATTCAGAGCTGCAGTTTGTGTTGATGGTCAATAATGATTTATTTTTCTCATTGCAGTCCATCAGAAATCAAAGAAATCATGAATCTTGCCAGAGTGCTTCATTTTGAAGTAATTCCATTAGTGCAAACCATTGGCCACATGGAGGTGAGTTTAGAAACAAACTAAAGAGGAAAGGCCACATGGGGCTAAATCTCAAGAAATTTCCGAAGAGGATGGATGAATAACTTTACTGTAAATAATGCTGCCTCACAATTGAATGCATAAGAACACATTAATTTATATGTGACTTAAGTCATCTGTGCATTTCCTTAGAACTTAGATAACTGATCAAATTTGTTTAATCTTGTATCTAACACTTTGCATAATTTTGCAGTGTTGGTTCATGCCTTAAGTATGATATGTTAGTCTAACCTCTGGTTAAAACTTTTTAAATTTTTTTATTGTGAAATCCTGTGCTCCAAAATGTGAATCAGCCTTGATGTATTTCAATGTAGTTGTACTCTGTCAGTTTGGGACTTGGAATTCATATCCACTTAACTATTGGAGAATAAAATAACCCATGAGAGATTTCTGGATATTAGATCTGGAATGTCTTGTTATTTTGATAAATTGAATTACCACTGATTGATAACTTTACTTTTAAATCTTGTTCTTACAGTTTGTGCTGAAACATAAAATGTTTTCCCATCTTCGCGAAATGAAAGGATTTCCTAACAGTCTCATTCCTCATAAGAAGGAGTCAATGGACGTAGTAAAATCCATGATTGACCAGATCATGGCAATACATAAAGACTCAAAATGGCTGCACATTGGATCAGATGAGGTACTACAATTAGGTGGAAGGTTTGCTGTGTAGTTTGCAAAAATATTGTTTGTCCTTGGAGGTTAAGTTAATCATGTGGTGTTTACCTTTCTTAAGATAAAAATTGTTCAATTCTATGTTATTTTTAGGTTTATTACCTTGGTGAAAGTGAAGAATCTAAGCAATTATTTGCACAAACTGAAACTACTGCGGACAGCCTATTTCTGTCTCATGTGAAAGCAGTTGCAAATTACATTGTCACTAGCTACCCTAATGTGAAACCCATCATTTGGGATGACATGCTCCGGAACATCAATGAAGAGAAACTTAAAGGTATTGACGCTTTTGCAGTGATTCCATTTAAACTAAAACTATAAAAGGGAAAAATACACTTTGCTTTAAGGTCAGCTTTTCAGATGGCCTGATTCCCAGTATGATGCACGTGGTGTAGATCAGTTGAAACATTGAAACCCCACGATAGATTCAAAACAATGTTCCCTTCTTTATTGCTGTCATACCCAACCAGTTTGTCTACAGAGAGTTCCCATTTATACAGCAGAAACAACAAAAAGTTGTTCAGGCTTGTCCACCTGCGATCCAAGACATAAATGTGCCAGATACATCAGAGAGTTGTGCTATGCCAATGATACCCCACTAGCATTCCATGTCAAGGAACACCTTTAAGCTGTGAATAAATAAACTCTTTCATGTTGATGGTCAAACCAAACCTACACAAACATGAGGAAGACTAATGCCATGGTCCAAAATATTGTTGTATTACTCACAGTCAGTGTTAATGGACCTGCAGTAACAAATGGTCTGTCATTTGTTGCTGAAATCAACACATGCACTGCATCAATTATGTCCAGACCGTATCAGTAAAAGTCCAAAGATAGCCACTTGACAGAAAATTCTGAACTGCGAGATAGCTGAATCCTCAGAGCACTGCTCTACAGTCGTGAGACCTGGACAACATATGCTAGACAGAAGAAAAGACCAAACAGGATACATTTGACACAACATAATTTTATAAGTCCCAGTCGCCAACTCAAAGATCCTGGAGTGTGCTAATTTCATCAGCACACTCATTACTAAGCCAATGATGGCTATAATGACTTGGTCATATTCAATGGAAATGGCTGCATACCCAAAGACATTCTATATGGTAAGCTGGCACTGAGTCAATGTAGGTACTTCTACAAAGACTCCTGCATGTGAGAAATGGAAATGGCAACAGTGACACAACTGAAGGCCAAACAAAGAGAAATGGAAAGTTCATCGAGCTGAGAAGGTGGCCCAGAATTAAAAGATGCCAGTGAATTCCATACCCTCACAGCAATGTGACTCCATCTATAGCTAGTGCAGGAGAGATGGCCATGCCAGCATGGGGCCCCTGTGATACATGAAGTAATGATAAAAATTAACCATCAAAGCACAAACCAATGTCAAGATGGAAGGATGCCAGAGGCTTATGCTTACTATTTGAGTGTTTTTGTCATCACTTTAAATACATTATTTTTTTGCTCTGACTTTAAAAGAAGGAGAAAGACTTGCACTTCCTAGTATTTTTTTAAATCCTGAGGATATCCCAAATCATTTTACCAAGAATTAATTATGTTAGAAGTGTAATCATTGTTGTAAAGTAAAAAAAGTGGCAATAAATATGTACACTGTTAATTCTCACAAACTCCAATGTCATAACAACTAGATAATCTGTGTTTGTAATGTTGATTTAGGGATAGGGATCACCTTCAAATTTGTAGCATGGAATCTTTTACATCACCTGAGATCACCTGATTTCTAGGCTATAGGACTTTATTGACTGGAGTTCAGAAAAATGAGGAGGTGTGTCACAAAACCTGCAAAATTTTAACAGGACTGAACAGAGCAAACACAAGGAGGGTATTCCTGCAGACTAGAGAGTGCAGAACCAAGGGTCACGGTGTAAGGAAAAGGGGTAAGCCATTTAGCACTGGATAAGGAGTGGTGAGCCGATGGCATTCTCTGCCACAAAGCAACTGATGATAAATCTTGAATTGTTTCAAAGAGGAGGTAGGTATACTTCTTAGAGCAAAAGGGACCAGAAGATTTGGGAAGAAAAATGGGAACGTGGTACTGAGTTGGATGATCATATTGAATGGTGAAGCAGCCTCAAGGGGACAATGGCCCATTCCTTCTCCTACTTTCTCTGTTCCTATGCAGAAATCTCTGGAATTGAACTTGAAACCAAACTTTCTGACTCACAGTCAAGAGTGACACTTTTTGAGCAAACTTTTGCCGTCTTTGAGTGTGGCAGAGATGTTTATGTGTTGGTGTTGCAATACCACAAGGATGGAAACAAATGTGCAATTTCTCTGGAGTGAAAAATTTCCAACATAATCTCTAGGAATCTGCTGACTTTTCTTGGTACATTACATCTAATCCACAACATTCCTCACATTTTATTCTGTAAGCTTTCCTTTCACATTTTTGATTGACATGCTGCGCTGTGTGATCATCTTTTGCCCAGTTTGCTCGTCCTGTAATATTTGTCATTGGTTTTCTGTTTGGTTCATTGTGTCTTATACATTTTTACAGTTTCAGAATTCATACACGAGGATATCAGTTTAACTCAATGCTAACTGTAACCTGTGTTTGAGCTGCTTAAAGAAAGTTAAAATAGCATTTCAGTTTTTATTTTCAAGAAAATGCCTGTTTTGGTATGAAACCTGGCATAAGACCATTTCTCCAGAGCAAAAAAAGATGCTAACTCTCACAAACACCAGTGTCATAACGACTAGATAATCTGTGTTTGTAATGTTGATTCAGGGATAGAGATCACCTTGAAATTTGTAGCATGAACTCTTTTACATCACCTGAGATCAATAGGGCCTTAATTTAAAGTTTCAACCAAAAACTAGAGTTCTAGGGTATAGGACTTTATTGACTGGAGTTCAGAAAAATGAGGAGGTGTTTCAAAAAACCTGCAAAACTTTAACAGGACTGAACAGAGCAAACACAAGGAGGGTATTCCTGCAGACCAGAGAATCCAGAACCAAGGGTCACGGTGTAATGAAAAGGGGTAAGCCATTTAGCACTGAGATAAGGAGAAATTTCTTCAGTCAAAGAGTGGTAAGTCTATGACATACAACTTCCACAATGGTTTCACGGTTATCATTACACTAGATGTTTGAATTCCAGAATTACTAATTGAATTCAAACATCACCATCTTCCATGGTGAGCTCTGAACCACCGTTCTCAGAGCTTTACAAATCCAGTGACATTACCATCTGGCCCACCTTAATGCAATCCTGCTGTTCTGAAGTTTATATTTACTCTGTGTCTGTCTCAGCTCATCAGTGGAAATCTACACTCTTAATTTAAATTTATTTTTTTCTGAATTATTTTAGTTTTTCCTTTTAATGCAAACCTTATTCCTTTTATATCCCATTTAGAATCCATGTTGAGTCAGTTTGTTGAACTGATGATTTGGGAATATAATGCTAATCTTGACATTGACAGCATGAGTAAGTAAATGGTTTTGTTTTCAATATCTATAACTAATCATAGCGGTGTGAAATTAGGCAAGATTTTCTTGGCATTTTTCAGGATTGAGTAAAGGCAGTGGCATGAACTGGGCATTTTTGTATATTGCGACATTTATTTTCACAGAAGTAGTTCAAAATTGGGAAGTTGTAAATTTATATTCTAAGTTTAAGTGAGTGACTTATTATCTACTATGCTAATGAAAAGGGGTAGTACAAAATAAAGACTAAAGTGGTGCTGGAAAAGCACACCAGGTCAGGCAGCATCCAAGGAGCAGGAAAATCGACGTTTCGGGCAAAAGACCTTCTCAGGCTGAACAGGTATTACCCGAAACATCGATTTTCCTGCTCCTCGGATGCTGTCTGACCTGTTGTGCTTTTCCAACATCACTCTAATCTCCAGCATCTGCAGTCCTTACTTTCACCTAGCACAAAATAAAGTCAAGCTGTGCAAATCGTACTTATAAGTAAATAAAGTCATGCATCGAATAAGACAAGGCATTCCCTGAACTTCATATCGTGACAACTTATCAAAACCAAACTGATTTAGGATAGCTTATTATTTATATTTTTAAATATGTTTTCTTACCCATAATAAAAAGGCTTCCATTGAGAGCATTGCATTGATTTTCTGCACCAGTAAATACCAACTATTTCTACAGACTGCTTCCACAGTTACTGTTTTCAAGAGCAAAATACTGCAAGTACTGGAAACCTGACATAAAGTCACAAAATGCTGGAAATCCTCAGCAGCAGCTTTAGTGCATAATTCCTTGAAAGTGGAGTTGCAGTCGACAGGGCAGATTAGATTCCCTCCAGTGTGGAAACAGGCCGTTCAGCCCAACAAGTCCGCACCGACCCTCCGAAGAGTAACCCATCCAGACCCATTTCCCTCTGACTAATGTGCCTAACACTAGGGGAAATTTTAGCATGGCCAATTAACCTGACCTGCACATCTTTGGACTGTGTAAGGAAACCAGAGCACCCGGAGGAAGCCCACGCAGACACGAGGAGAACGTGCAAACTCCACACAGTTGCCCAAGGCTGGAATTGAACCTGGGACACTGATGCTGTGAGGCAGCAGTGCTAACCACTGAGCCACTGTGCCACCCTACTGAAAGTGTTTGGCATTTTGCTTTTATTGGTCAGTGCATTGTCTATAGAGGATGTGATGCCATGTTGCAGCTGTGCAGGACGTTGGTTCGGCTATTTTTAGAATACTGTGTTCAATTCTGGTCTTCCTGCTATAGGAAAGAGGTTAAACTTGAAACGGTTCAGAAAAGATTTACAAGGATGTTGCTGGGATATGAGGGTTTGATCTATAGGGAGAGGCTGAATAGGTTGGGACTTTTTTCCCCCTGGAGGATCAGAAACTGAGGGGTGACCTTTAATCAAGTTTATAAAATCATGAGGGGCATAGATAAGCTCTTTTACCTTGGGCAAAGGAGTCCAAAACTAGAGGGCACAGGTTTAAGGTGAGAGGGGAAAGATTTCAAAGGGATCTGAAGGGCAGCTTTTCATGCAAAGGATGGTGCATCTATGGAACAATCCGCCAAAAGAGGTGGTGAGCGGGGAAATATTTAAAAGGGTCCTAAGGGGCAACTTTTTCATACAGAGTGGGTGTATGTGTGGAATGAGCTGCCAGAGGAAGTGGTGGAGGCTGGTACAATTACAACATTAAAAAGGCATCAGGATGGATATATGAATAGGCAGGGTTTAGAGGGATATGGGCCAAATGCCGGCAAATGGAACTAGATTGGTTTAGGCTATCTGGTCAGCATGGGCGAGTTGGACCAAAGGATCTGTATCCCTGCTGTATAACTCCAAGACTAGGACTAGTGAGAGAAACAGTGCTTACATTTTTGCCCCTTTTGATGGCATTTATCTTTTTGTTAAAAAAAGACAGTTTTCTTCTTTCCCTATGCTAAACTTTACTGAACCTCTCTACTTGTTCAAAAACATGTGACATCTCTGACTTTTTCCAATTCTAATGAAAGGTTATCAACGTGAAATTGTAACTGTTTGTTTCTCTACTGATACTGCCAGACCTGCTGAGTATTTTCCATTTTGACATATCATTAAAGTGAAAAGTTGAAATTACTTTTATCATGTTTAATGCAGTTTAACATTTTGTGCATTTTACTGGTGCATTTTTGCTGATTTTGAAAATAAATGAACCCTTTGGATACGTGATTTCTGATGGCACTTGTAATAATGACAATTAATTTGTAATAAAAAATGTCAGTCACCCAGCAGTATCTGAAATCATTGTCCTACATATTGCCTGTTAATAGGTTGAGAACAGCTTTCCCCAATTAGATTTCATGCTTAAAGATTTTGAAAATTGATTTTCATCTATGTAAATAAAATAGGACAAGTTATGTCTCATACACCAATGATATTCTGTTTATATTCACTTAGTGCTTCAAATTCAAAAGTACAAACATTCCGGATTTTCTGTTATGTGGTTTGCAAGTGCATTTAAAGGAGCTACTGGTGCAGCCCAGTCTCTAACACCCATTAGCTATCACTTGGCTAATCACCTGCAGTGGCTGAAAGTGACAGAAGCTCTTTCAAGGGATTCAATACAGTTGCGTGGGATAGCACTCACCGGTTGGCAGAGGTATGTGAAGTAGAAAAGGTTCATAAATACGCCATTGCTGCTATATATTCACCACAGTCTAACAAGTACACTTAGCATCTTTGTGTTTTGCTGTGGTTCAGTTTAATCATTTTCATTGAGTTGTGATTATCTTTACTCTGCCAAACAATGTTCAAGGATGTAATGAATCTGAAGAGAAAACACTAGTTTAACAAATACATTTTGATTGAAATTCCATGGTAGAATATTGATAAATATATTTGTACATAATTCTGCTCTCTACTATTTCAGAATGCTTGGCTCTTAACTGCCAACCAAGTCACTCAGTTGTGACAATTAGAAATGGGCAACAAATGCAGCAAATGCCATGTCCCATGAAATAATGAAAGAAACAAAGATATTAACCTGAATATTATAAATAGTTCAACTTTCAACTTTCAAATGGTAAACTTGCATCAGTGCTGTCTTCTGCATAAAATGTATGCAGTTTTGGTTGTCTGAAGAACCAATTTTATACTCAGATTATTGTGTGTGTTTACAGTTATACAAAAACAAAGCATTTGAAGTTAGAGATAATAGCAATTTGCAAGAGCATAGCATTGCTGTTATCCACATTCATCTCATCACATTTCATGATTTATGGATCATTTTTATCAGTTCTTGACCCTGTGAAATAATTCTGATGTTTCCAAGAAATTGAAAATCTATCTATGTTGTGATGTAAGTTGTGCGAATTATATACAATTTAGGAGCATTTATCTTAGAGTTTGGATTTTGAAATTGTGGCATGTGGGTTTGGTCTGTGTTTATGAAGGGGTTTTATTATTGCCGTGTATTTATGTAGCCATGACAACATGTTTTAAAACAGAGAATGAAAGATTTTATGGACTATAATAGGGTTTTGTTTAACTTGGGAGAGTTTTACAAACAAATAAACAAAGTAAGCAGTGGTAGATCAGGTTTTAGTAAGGCGACTCTAGTTTTTTTTTGGATTACAGCAAACACCCATAGCCTGAAGAAAGTCCTGTTGGTTCTGATTTACAGAGGTCTTGGCTGGAGCTGAATGTATAAAACAATTGCTTCTAAAGAAGCAAGTTAGTTTGGCACAGTTCAGAAATAGGTTAACTCAGTAGAAGGAATTTAGTTTGAAATTTTCAGAGTGGAAGTGTTTGGTTAAAATTCTGAAGGGGTTATTTGAAGCTGAGAAAGTTAAAGATTCATTTTAAGAAGAGACTATTACAATCTCAAAAGTGGGAATTGGAATCACAGTTCAAGCTCTATAAATGTGATAGAAAGGGGGATTTTCTATCATGTGATTACTATAAAGAAATACTATGGGGATTAATGGAATTGTATTTTACTGTGTGTTTTGAAATTTTTATACATACATTATATGTCACTAGTTTGGTTTATTCTTTTTTTGTGTGTGTAATAAACTAGTTTTATTTTTGAAACCAGATCTGTAGCATTGCATGTTTGTGTTTCAGTGAAAAACCACCTCATTAAAACAAAAAAAATCAATTAAGCTAGATTTCAGTTGGTATCTGTGTATTTAAATATCCACTTGTGATGCAAAGGTATAGAAAAAAAAAATTTTGTGGGCGGCACGGTGGCACAGTGGTTAGCACTGCTGCCTCACAGCGCCTGAGACCCGGGTTCAATTCCCGATTCAGGCGACTGACTGTGTGGAGTTTGCACGTTCTCCCCGTGTCTGTGTGGGTTTCCTCCGGGTGCTCCGGTTTCCTCCCACAGTCCAAAGATGTGCGGGTCAGGTGAATTGGCCATGCTAAATTGCCCGTTGTGTTAGGTAAGGGGTAAATGTAGGGGTATGGGTGGGTTGCACTTCGGTGGGTCGGTGTGGACTTGTTGGGCCGAAGGGCCTGTTTCCACACTGTAAATAATCTAATCTAATAATCTAATCTAATCTAATCTGACTTGTTCGATAGTAATATCAGCTGAGATCTTAACAATGCATAAATTCTAGTTTCATTTTTGTTCTATTTCTGGTGATTTATTCAGACTGATGCAGAAGTTTGCTATTTTTAAGTGAAGAATCCTAATGCAGGCAATTGGCAAAACTGGCTATATTTTTCAAGGCAGAAATTAAGAGATTTAAGACACAGTAAAAGATAATTTGATCATCCCAACAGATAGCTGTGTCAGTGACAGAGAGCTGTGTCAGTGACAAAGACACCCTGTCCTTTTCACCACTCCCAGCTCACCCTAGCTGGGTCTTGCCTGACTGACCCTGGTGAAGCCATGAGTCTAGATGAGAGTTGTGCTGGAAAAGCACAGGAGGTCAGGCAGCATCCAAGGAGCAGGTTCTAAACTCTGATTTCCAGCATCTGCAGTCCTCACTTTTGCCTGGTGAGGCCATTCCCACTTGCTGCTTTGCTATTGCCTTCAGCCTCACTCTTGGTTCAGGGCTTCCTGTGGTCATAGCAGTGGCTGCCATTCCAGCAGATGTGCTGGCTCTGATGAGCTGCTAGCCATGTACTCTTGGAAGTGAGACCCTCTTCCTGAAGTCAAGAATATGGCGCTGGAAAAGCACAGCAGATCAGGCAGAAGAACCGAGGAGCAGGGAAATCGATGTTTCGGGCAAAGGCCCTTCATCAAGAATGAGGCTGGGAGCTTAAGAGAAGGCCCTAAGAGCCATGATAGATGACAGGTAAGTGCATGAATGGGATTTAATCTCTTCAGTGCTCCCATCAACATGACATTGTTGCCTCACCCCCTCCATTCGGTGAATGGGGACATTAAGTTCATCACAATAAGATTGAAAAACAAAATAGAGACAAAAAAAAGTAATTCCTTCCATTTTTTTTTGTTTTGCTTTGCAAGATATGATCATTTCTCCGTTTTGTGTGAGCTACTTCCTGTGGGGCTTCCATCCTTGGCTGTTTGTCTGCAAGCTCTGAAAAACGGTAAGGCATATTCATAAAAATGTATGTACAAAGATCTTTTAAGTAACCAGTGGCTTTCTGAGCTACTTCATTATTGGGACTTTACCATCTAATCTGCAATTGTCTGCAGATTTCTACACAGGGAATGATTTGCTTTCCAAAGATGGATTATCAAATATTGATCATTCAGAATGACTTCTGTTTATCATGATATAATTACTGGTTCTTTGTTCAGAATAAACAGCTCAGGTAAAGCTCAGTTCAAGAGTACATTTATCTGAGTTGCAAACATAAGCTGTAGACCAGTAATTCTCTATTGTCTTGTACAGATTTTAACGCCTTTAAATAGACTTACAAGAGTTGCCAGTCCCACCAACTACCAGTGCTATTTCAATCCTGGCTACTTTGTAAAGTGAAATAAATTCATGAGATAACCATCAACAATATGCATTCCATATCAGATATTTTCAACTTCGCACTATAGTCCTTGCTGTAGGACCACCCTAAATTTGAGGTACATATTGAGCAGCAGTAAGGGGGGAGTATGTTTGGACAAGAAAAGTACTGTAACAATGAGTATATGAAGGCAAAGCTGCATCAGGTGAACTGAGAAACCAGGTTAACAGGTCAGTAGACTTGCAGTGGTAGATTTTGTGAAAACTATACCACACACGGTCAAAATTAAAAATGCTCTCCACTTTCTTTTAAGTGGTTACACAAGGAGATTTTTGTTATTCCTTCACTGTTCTACAAACAGGACTTTTAGAAGAATGGAGTGGTTGTAGAATTAATTCAGACTCAGATCAAATTGTTTGAACCTGGAAGGCTGCTCAAAATTTCTTTATTTGGTACTTCCAAAAAAAAAAATTACCTCTGTGTTTCAATCAGGTGTGTTCTCTGAAAAGGAAGAGGACTTTGTGAAAAAATGTCTTGGATTCAAAACATTGAGAATTAACTTCATAAGGTAACTGGCCAACAGACTTCATTTGAATACTCTGTTGTATTTCAAATACAGTAACAAAATGTGAATGATTAACTGTTAGAAGCAATAATACATACATTATTCGTATGAAAAGTCATATATTTCATCTGGTTTTAGTTTGAAATTAAATCCACATTATTTATTAAAATAAATTAAAATAAAATTAAAATTCAAACAGGCTAATGTACAGACATCTATTATGAGAAAGATTTAAAAGAAATTGTAGATTTACTATGATCTTACATCAAACAGGAGATGCAATTATGAGTTGGAGTCTTTTAATTTGGACTCACATTATTAAGAGATGACTCAATAGGATGGTTTTTGGTTCTGAGGCTTATGAAAAGACAGATTGGTGCAGCGATAGATTGGTCTCACTGGTCAATAAGGTATTAGCAGGAGAGCACAAGTTCAAGTCAATCACAAAAGGAATTGAAATGGAGCTAGTAAAAACATCTCAGCATGGATGGTGGTGAGAATTTATAACTTTCTGGTATTTACAGGAAAAGCTTAGACCTAAATGAAAGTTGTTTTAACCTGGAACAGTGCTTGAAACTCTTTTATTTGAATCGCTACAAACTGGTGGTTAAGTGAATCCATTAACTGTTTTAGAATGTGGTCTGATAGTTGCTTCATTCAGAGAAATATTAAAGTACATAGGGAAGCAACCCAGAGAGTGAGAATGGAAAAGATGCCTCATGCAGAAAGATGTCAATACAGAGGTGATAACCGAAATACGAATAGAATATTCTGTGGTACTGCAGATGCAGCAAATCTTTAAGAGTCATAGAATCATAGAGATGTACAGTATGGAAACAACTTGTCCATGCCAATCAGATATCCCAACCCAATCTAGTCCCACCTGCCAGCACCTGGCCCATATCTCTCCAAACCCTTCCTATTCATATACCCATCCAAATGCTTTTTAAATGTTGCAATTATACCAGCCTCCCCCACTTGTTCTGGCAGCTCATTCTATACACGTACAATCCTTTATGTGAAAAGGTTGCCCCTTAGGTCTCTTTTATCTTTCCCCTCTCACCCTAAACCTATACCCTGTAGTTCCGGACTCCCCCATCCCAAGGAAAAGACCTTCTCTATTTGCCCTATCCAGGCCCTTCATGATTTTATAAGTCTTTATAAGGTCACCTCTCAGCCTCCGACGCTCCAGGGAAAACAGTCCCAGCCTACTCAACCTCTCTGATAGCTCAAATCCTCCAACCCTGGCAACATCCTTGTAAATCCTTTCTGAAGCCTTTCAAGTTTCACAACATCCTTCCTATAAAAGGAGACCAAGATTGCACGCAATATTCCAAAAGTGGCCTAACCAATGTCCTGTACAGCTGCAACATGACCTCCCAACTCTTGTACTCAATACTCTGACCTAGAAATGAAAGCAAACCAAACGCCTTCTTCACGATCCTATTTACCTGTGACTCGACTTTCAAGGAGCTATGAACATGCACTCCAAGGTGTCTTAAAATGCTAATTATTATTAAAGCCAAAATTGGATTTCTGTTCTCATGATTAGACTTTGGTTCAGTTTGTTGTTATGAGTTTGTAGTGATTAAAATAATGTGGATTAATGTGGTAAAGGGCTAGATTTACAGTTGGTAGGTATGAACGTGGTGGCTGTGGAGGTGGCACAGAAAACCAAGAAAGTTGCAGATCCACCACCAGCCGTGGTCATCAGTGAGCCAGTGGGGACACACTCAATCACTGCCCACTGAAGGGTCTTAGCTTTCCACTTCCAGCAATTACCTGGTGGCAGCGAAACCCATATGGCATGTTACTCTGTGCAAGCTGTGTCAGGCAGGGAGGGTGTGCTAGAAAGCCTTATTTAATGCATACACTGGGCCCTCCCCAAGTGTTAATGCTCACCAGGTTAGTGCCAGCCCTCCTTGAACTCCAGCCCTGTCTCTCACCCTTGCCAGGAGCCGACATGACTTCCGTGCACATGCAAAATTCGAACCCAGCTCAGCTCACCCCCTCAGACCCACAGTGTAGTACCAGCTGGTGCTGCTCACTACTGGAGATGGGCCTCTGACTGGCCAGAAGTTCTCTGAAGCTGGATTACATGAGGGGACAGAGTGCCACTTCAGAGCTACTGACTGTGGACAGCCATTTTTCTGATGGATGGCATCACACACACAAAAAAAAATCTCTAACCTCTAGAATGTGAAAGACATTTAATGGTGTTAGAACTGAACAAAGGTACAAAACTAGTTTTCCGCCCAGTAAAATCGGCCAATTTCTTTAAACATTTCTATGATGGAGCATGTTGCATTGATTTTAATAGAGAGACCAGGACCTGCTACACAAGAATCAAAATTTTTGTTTGGTACAGTAATTGTATTCCTATACTGTTCCTACATCAGATTAATACAATGCAATATTGATGAGAATCAGGACAAATTTATTGTAAATAAAACAGCAACAAGAGCCAGTTAAACAATTAAATATATTGGAAGGTTTTGTATTTCTCTTTCAGTACCGAAGATGCTGGCAGTTTTCCAGGCAGTGATGTATTCAACCGTGTGACTCAGATAATCACCTTCATGCAGGAGTCTATTGATAAACTCCTTGAAGAAAATATGTAAGGGTTGGACCTTTTGATCTTTTTTTTAAATTGTATAATATTGACAGTGAACACATCATTTTTTTTTCTGTCAAAGTGTAGCATTTTACTTCCCTTGTGAGTTCAAGGGTGGACTCCTCAGGGAGGTGGAACTTTTGTCCATCACTAGAATACCTTCTGACCCTGACCAAGTTTCTGAATAATTTATCTGCATGCAAAAACTGGGGCCTGGAGCCTCCACTGGTGTATCACATGAGACTGGGGCTAGACTCTTGCTGAAGCCTACCCCAGAAAAATGTAGCTGTCCAGCTGCCTTGTTTGAAAACAAATGTTGAGGTCTGTTCCATGTCATGGTGTCACCCTTTGGGATAGTTTTCACACATCCTTCTTCCAAATTCTTTTGCCCAAGATCTCCTCTGATGATCACAAAATATTGGATGCTGGGTCTTCAGTTTGCAACTGCTTATAATATAATGACATGAAAACGTGATAACAAAATGTACACAATATCCTTCAACCCTCCTACTTTTTCTGAATTAGATACATAAAAGGATGGTTCAGTAATTATCACAGAAAGAGGAAGTTTGTTCATCCCATTATAGTTCGGCATTTTGAAGGAGAAGTCAGAAGGTATGTTTGCATGAAGTTTGCTACTTTGCATATTCATCAAAAATCTTGAAATTATAACTATTGGGTTATGGTTATTAATCTGAAATTGCAGCAAAACTGTTACCTGATAAATGTGATTACAGTGATGGCTACTAATGGCTAATGACGGCTTTCTAGGGTATATGTACATTGGAAGACTGCTGTAAGTGAGCTGAGTGCAGCGCTGGAGAAAATCTATTACCCAGATACTGTGGAAGAGTGGCTAGAAGAACATGTTCACCCCAACTTGACAAAGTTGCAACTGTTTGTGAAAGACATGGATGAAGCTTTGGCATCAGGAAATTTGAAATAAAAATGTAATTATATTGATTGAATTTTAAGAATCATCACATTGAAGTTGTTAATTTGAATGCATGACCTCCTTTGGTTTATAGTTAGCTTCATTCAAGGTAATGAACAAGGACAGGAGAGTTAGCTTGAAACAAGAACAAAATACTTTAGTTCTTCAAACCCATTGCATCCATATTGTTTACAATCCATCCTAGCTATTTTATCTCTTTTGAGACAGAGAGTCCTGCATTGAAGCTTTAAACTAACTGAAGCTGTACTCCGTGGGTTTTCTCTGGGTGCTCTGGTTTCCTCCCACAGTCCAAAAATGTGCAGGTTAGGTGAATTGGCCATCCTAAACTGCCCGTAGTGTTAGGTGAAGGGATAAATTTAGGGGTGGGTTGCGCTTCGGCGGGTCGATGTGGACTTGTTGGGCCAAAGGGCCTGTTTCCACACTAAGTAATCTAATCTAATCCACAACTCAACCCTCAGGCAGTAATGTCTAGCCTTAGCAGCACAGACGATTGTTGAGCAATGGGCAATTTGGTAATCTCAGAAGAACTTAAGAACAGCAAAAGACCATTTGGCTATTTAAGGCGACATTGCCATTTCAGAACACTATGGCTGACCTTAGTCAATACTGATTCCTAAAAATTTCAATTATTTTGCCCTTTTTTTTGAATAGTGTAAAACTAAATCACTAATAATTAGGTTTATCAAATACTCTAGATCAGTGCAGAGTTAATTCCTTTGGCTTATTTAGAAATGGATTAATTATTTTAAGTATAGATGTGAAATATAGCAACAGAGATTGGCTTGCAGTTGTAAAAACTGTCATAATGTTGATGTAGACACTGTACTAATGTAACATTATTAAAAGCATTTATGCAATTTCTTTTTTTAAAAAAACATTATTTTACTTCTCATAATAATTCCGTGTAGATAGGTCAAAATAGGCAAGATTGCTTTGGTGATCAGATAGTCTTTTCCACAGGGTAGGCGCGAGCTGTGAACTGGGACTTTGTGAAAATCCTGATGGAGCTGACTTTGTGGGAACTGCCTGGGGAAATGAAATTTCCAAGAGGCACTCACTGTGTCTGGCACACTCTAAGAAAGTCCCTTCGAGATTCCACAGGGTTCCAACTCACTTAAACTAAATAGTTACCCCAAAAATGTTAGAGGATTAAAAAGCTTATCAAGCTCTTCAGTGTCTAATAAACTTCACCTGACTCACCAGCAACCCCCAACTACACTCTGAACCCAGCTACCCCTAGACCTGACACCCTCCAACCCTGACCAGACCCTGCGGGACACAACACCCCTAACACGATACCACCCCCAACACCCTGGCCCCTCTCAATGCAATATGTGCCCATCTCACCCAGACAAGACCTAGTTGACTTGATACTCCATCCACCCTGAACACGCTGGAATCCCTCACCCATTTTACTGTAATATTATCCACATGTCACCCTACCCCCTCATCCACCTGCCATCTGGAATACTACTCTGTATTGACTGCCCTGTGCTACCCTACCCCCAATCCAGCTGGCCTCCTAACCCACCTTAAACCTTCACAGAAATGTATAGAAAAGTTCAGCAGATCTGGCAGTATCTGTAGAGAGAAATCAGAGTTAACATTTCAAGTTGAATTACTCTTCCTCTGAACTGAAGGTAGTTAGAAAAATGTTTGTTTATATGAAGATAGTGTGGGGTGAGGCGATAAGAAGGGAACAGAATCAGAGTTAGGTGCTTACCCACTACTTTTTCTGTCCAACTGTTCTTCCCTCTCTTTGTGCTCTATCCCCACCTATCATTTACTCCTTATCCCCTCCCCCACTCTATCTTCTGCATATAAACTGACATTTTACAACCTACCATCAGTTCTGAGGAAGGGTCACTCGAGCCAAAACATTATCTCTGTTTTCTGTCCACAGATGCTGCCAGACATACTGAGCTGTTCCAGCAGTTGTTTTGTTGCTGACTTACAGCATCTGCAATTCTTTCAGTTTTTAAATCCACATAGACCTACCAATCTACAGCTTAATTACATCTGCCACTCTCAGACCAACCCCCTCACCCCAAACCCCCAGTTTAATTCAGTAATGTTCTTTCAGAAAGGAAATGTGTTGTTGCTACTTGCTCTGGCTACCAGGGACTCCAGACTCCCAGCAACGTGTTTGACTCTTTACTGCCCACTGAAATGGCCGAGCAAGCCACTCAGCTCAACAGCCATAAGGGATGGGCAGTAAACGCTGGCTTAGCCAGCCGACATCCCATGAAACAAAAAGTAAGTAAATTTCCTTCTCACAGTACTCTAGCTGTCAGCTGTCAAAGTGGCTGCAGGGCATTTAAACGACACAATATCAGGGCAGTTAACACTACTGCAAAGGATGTGGTTTCCACGCCAGCTCCAATCCACTACTAGCTGTGATGTTTTCTGGATTGGGGAGTTAAAGTGTTGAGCCACAGGGTGGTTGGGATGGTTGGTCTGGGTGTCCCAGAGGTGTTCTCTGAAACATTCCGCAATAGGCGGCCTGTCTCCCTCCTTGGTGCTGGGAGGCAACAGTGCTAATCACTGAGCCACCGTGCCACCCACAAATAAATACACTTGAGCCTGATAGGATCCTTACTGAGATAGCTTTAATTGAAAAGTAACAGATATACACATTGATTAATCAGAATGACAGTGAAAATAGCCCAGTACTTTATAATGCAAATGGCTTTCAGCCATTTCTTTTCCATGCCAGGATTATTTACATGTATTGGCAAATAGTATGAAATGGTTCCTTATTATTGTAGCTTTTTCAATTCAATTGATTCAGTCACATGTGATTGAAATGTCAGGAGGTGAGTCGAATCCCAGAGTCAACTGGGCCTTTCAGACTCCTCCATCTCCCAATAAGCCAGAATACTAACATACAACTGTCCTACCAGCATGCAAACTCATTGAGTTTCAGAGCAGCTGGCTCCATTCCTCAATTCTGTACACTCCAGGTTTTCAATGACCTGAAAATAGTGACACTAATTCATACATGATTAATTTACACCTCTCCCAAAATGAATAGAACCAGCATGTGCGTACAATGTGAAACCCAATGTACCTATTTAAGATCATAACTCATATCTCTGCCAAAGGGAAAGATTAGGCCATTTTTGACTCTCAAAAGATTTATCAAAACAATATTTCACTGTCTCCATCCCCTTCTCAGAGAGATATAATTTACAGTACATTTAATTTCTTGTTTCCTCAGTGACACATGGCATCACTAACAAAGTTATCATTTATTGCCTGTCCCTAGTTGCCTTTGAAAGTAATGATCAGCTACCTTCCTCATTTGTTGCAGTCCACGTGGTGAAGGTACACTTATACTAAGGGAGTTCCAAGATATTGACTCAGCACCTGTGAAGAAACAACTACATAAATCCAAGTCAGGATGGTACGGGGCTTCAAAGGGAATTTGTTAGCGGTGGTCTCCTTATGCATTTGCTGGCTTTGTCCTTCTGGGTCGTAGAGACCATGGGCTGGGAAGGTACTAGTGAAGACGACCTGACAAGTTGCTACTGTGACCCTGTTGATGATACACATTGCTGCTACTGGAAATGGTGGAGGGAATCAATGTTTGATGTTATTGATGAGGTACCAATTAACAAAATGGCTTTGTCTGGATTTTGTCAAGCTCCTCAAACATTGGTGGAACTGCACTGTTCCTGAATTGTGCAGTTTAGATGATGCACGGGCTATGGTGATGAGGTGTTCAGTGTAAAATTGTCAGCCTCTGGTCTTTTCAGCAGGCCAATACCCGAAACCTTGAATAATCTGCCAGTATCACACCTCTATCCCTTACAAAATTAAGTTACAGCTGCACAGGATGTTCAGCATTGAAACATGCTTTTACTAATCGGTCCACCTCTGTTAAAGATAGTAACCTCATAAGACAATTGTGAACAAAGCACACTTTTGAAACACTACAAAAGATCTCAGCATTTGAACACTAACAACACCGTGTCTATGTTTTGGCTTTAGTGAAATATATAAAACATCTGCACTTTTTTCATTGCATTCTTTCACTTTATGTAAAATCAGTTGAATA
This sequence comes from Hemiscyllium ocellatum, assembly GCF_020745735.1. NCBI lineage: Eukaryota > Metazoa > Chordata > Chondrichthyes > Orectolobiformes > Hemiscylliidae > Hemiscyllium > Hemiscyllium ocellatum. The sequence continues at coordinate 34,217,632 of NC_083425.1, forward strand.
AATTCTGCTTTAGAAGAAACCCCAAAATGAATTGAAAAGTTTTATAAACAGAACACAGTTTTAAGGACAGACACAACTGAAATGAAGGTTCTCCATTCAATATTTCTGACGTAACTAGCTATTGTCTTTTAAAGCTTGTTTGTTTTGTGCATTTGATCAAAGTAGCATTCTGCCAAAGCAAGTGGATTATGTTAGCAACACCAAAATGTGCAAAATTATACTTTATTTCACCAGGAAAGAAATTGGCCATGCAGACTATATTAAGAGTTGGACATTGATGCCTGTGCTGTTTCACAACTAGTTTGTTTAAGGCCAACTCCTTCAATGTTCTTCAAATGTTCATTCATTTTTAAAAACCCTTGTTTACTCTTGGCATTGTGCTTAATTTCCTGATGATAATCTTTAGTTCTTTTCATTGTCACTGCCAGTGCCATCACTACTGTCTGGAGACAATCTCAGTTTATCTTCAAAGGATGGTTTGTTAAGGTTTAGGAAGTTAGTTATAAGTTGTGCTACAGCATCAACGTCACTGTGAAAGAAAAGGAAAAGTGAGGCAGGTTAGAATTGCACACATCATGTCAAACAATATATTTGGAACAACACAGCCCATTTTCATCCTTTCTCCCACACCTGCATGATCTCAACGTCATAGCACTACGTAACATCAACTGCAAATGAGACATGTTGCAGATGGAGTCATTAACGGACATCCCTCAAATGTGAACTGAAATTTCGCAAGACGGTAAAATCTTTATTCTTCAAAATAATTCATTGCATGGGAATGCTTCAAAATACAAGATAAAATGCTTACTTTTCTTTTTTTACCAGACCACTCTGTTCATTTTACTCTTGCAAAATCAATTATGTACATCATCTTTGCCTCTTAATTTTACGTTTTGCTGAAGGGGAAGAATGTGTGGTTTGTTGCCAGATTTCTCAGGCTCTGTGTTCAGATGAAAGATGCGTAAGGATAATTGAAGTTTTCTTTCCTATTTCCTCTGATAAATGGGATGGGCAAGCACTGGGGTCCAGGCTGACACTTTCACAGTAATGCAAAAATATGAATGATCGTGAAGCCAGAACATCATCCATTTTAATTTTTGGAATCAGTTCTGAAATGATGCTCATTGAAAGACATAAACAGATATATTTCTGCACTGGTGACTTCAATGTTTTATTGAGTAAACAGTGTCAAAACACAAATGGTGTTTAATGGGGAAAGCCTGGACATATAAACAAATTGTTATTGTATTCCCACCTCCAGCCAATGTAGTATAAACATCAGATTTTACACTTGTTAGCTCATTGAACATTCTATGAAAGTAAAGTCACCATAGTTCGGAGGATCATAGGGCCACGGTCTCATTACGGACATGACTGGTGGTGGTTTAACCTGAGAGTGAGGTTGAGAAACAGTACCTTGCTGGCATGATTACATGGTCAATAAAAACAGAGAATATTAGTAAAGTCAGCATGTCTGACATTATTTCTCTCTCCACAAACACTACCAAGTCAACTGAGCACTTTCTGCATTCATTTCAGATCTTCAGCATCTGCAGTATTTAGTTCCTATTTCCATTATCAGTAGAACATAGAACAGTACAGGCCCTTTGGCCGTTGATGTTGTGCCAACCTTTTATCCTAATCTAAGATCAAACTAACCTACATACCCTTCATTTTACAATCATCTATGTGCCTACCAAGTGTCACTTAAATGTCCCTAATGTATCTGACTCTACTACAACCGCTGAGAGTGCATTCCACACACCTACCACTCTGAGTAAAGAACCTACCTCTGACATCTCCCCTAAACCTTCATCCAATCACCTTAAAATTATGCCTCTTTGTGATAACCATTTCTGTCCTCAGAAAAAGTCTCGGACTATTCATTCTATCGATTCCTCTCATCATCTTGTACACCTCTAAGATCTCATCTTTCTGCATTCCAATGAGAAAAGGCTGAGCTCCTTCAACCTTCCTTCAGAAGGTATGCCCTTCAGTCCAGGCAGCATCCTGATAAATTTCCCCTGCACCCTCTCTGAAACTTCCACATTCTTCCTATAATGAGGCGACCAGAACTGAACACAATATTCCAAGGGTGGTCTAACCAGGGCTCTATAGAGCTGCAGCATAAACCTATGGCTCTTAAACTCAATCCCCTGCTAATGAAAGCCAACATACCATATGCCTTCTTGACAACCCGATCAACTTGGGTGGCAACTTTGAGCGATCAATGGGCATGGACCCCAAGATCCCTCTGTTCCTCCACACTGCCAAGAATCCTGCCTTTAACCCTATATTCGGCATTCAAATTCAACCTTCCAAAGTGAATCACTTCACACTTTTCCAGGTTGAACTCCGTCTGCCACTTATTAGCCCAATCCTTCCACTTCCTCATCCAAGTCATTTATAAAAATCACAAAGAGCACAGGTCCCAGAACCGATCCCTGTGGAACCCTACTGGTCACTGAGGTGCAGGCTGAATACTTTACATCAACTACCACCCTTTGTCTTCTATGGGTCTGACAATTCTGTATCCAGACAGACAGGTTTCCCTGTATCCCATGCTTCCTTACTTTCTGAATGAACCTACCATGGGGACCCACATTCAATGCTCTACCTTCAAAGTGTTTTGTCACATCCTCAAAGAATTCAATAAGGTTTGTGAGGCATGACCTGCCCTCACAAAGCCATGCTGACTATCCCTAATCAAACTATGGTTTTCCAAGTAATCATAAATTCTATCTCTCAAAGTGCTCTCGAAAATTTGCTCATGACTGACACAAGACTGACTGGTCTGTAGATCCCAGGATTATCCCTCGTCCCTTTCTTGAACCAGGGAATAACATTCTCCACCCTCCAATCATCTGGCACTGCTCCAGTCAACAGTGAGGACACAAAGATAGAGCAATCTCTTCCCTCACTTCCTGTAGTAACCTTGTGTATATCGCGTCTGGCCCAGGGGACTTATCGATCCTTAGGCTTTACAAAAATTTCAGGACATCCTCCTTCTTAGCATCAACTTGTTCTAGCATATCAATCTATTTCACGCTGATGTCAGAAATGTCAATGTCCCTCTCAGTAGTGAATACTGAAGCAAAGTATTCAATAAAGACCTCCCCTGCTTCCTCCAACTCCAGGCGCAAGTTCCCTCCACTATCCCAGATCAGCCCTATCCTCACTCTGGCCATCCACTTGTTGCTCACATCAGTGTAGAATGCCTCGCAGTTTTCCTTAATCCTCCCTGCTAAATCCTAGAATGCCCCTAAGGCAAAGGATATATACCCATTTCAGAGAAAATGGGCTCATCAGTGATAGACAGCATGGTTTTGTGCAGGGAAGATCATGTCTGACAAACCTAATAGAATTCTTTGAAGAGGTGACAAAGTTAATTGATGAGGGAAGGGATGTAGATGTCATACACATGGACTTCAGTAAAGTGTTTGATAAAGTTCCTAACAGCTGATTAAGAAGGTGAAATTGCATGGGGTCCAGGGTGTTCTGCCTAGGTGGATAGAGAACTGGTTGGGCAACAGGAGACAGAGACTAGTAGTGGAAGGGAGCTTCTCAAAATGGAGACCTATAACCAATGGTGTCCCACAGGGATTTGTGCTGGGACCACTGTTGTTTGTGATATACATAAATGATTTGGAGGAAAGTGAAGGTTGCCTCATTAGCAAGTTTGCAGATGACACTACGATTGTTGGAGTAGTAGATAGTGAAGGGGACTGTCAGAGAGTACAGCAGAATATAGATAGATTGGAGAGTTGGGCAGAGAAATGGCAGGTGGATTTCAATCCCGACAAATGTGGGGTGATGCAATTCAAGAGCAAACTATACTGTAAATGGTAAAGTCCTGGGGAAAATTGTTATACAGAGAGATCTGAATGTTCAGGCCCATTGTTCCCTGAAGGTGGCAATGCAGGTCAGTAGAGTGATCAAGAAGGCAGCGCTGAAAATGTGTTGCTGGTTAAAGCACAGCAGGTTAGGCAGCATCCAAGGAATAGGAAATTCGACGTTTCGGGTATAAGCCCTTCATCAGGAAGGAATGCTTCATTCATGAAGGGCTTATGCCCGAAACGTCGAATTTCCTATTCCTTGGATGCTGCCTAACCTGCTGTGCTTTAACCAGCAACACATTTTCAGCTCTGATCTCCAGCATCTGCAGACCTCATTTTTTACCTGATCAAGAAGGCGTACTGCATGATTTCCTTCATCGGATGGGGTATTGGAGTATAAGAGTTGGCAGGTCATGTTACAGTTGTATAGGACTTTGGTTCGACCACATTAAGAATACTACGTACAGTTCTGGTCGCCGCATTACCAAAAGGATCTGGATGCTTTAGAGAGGGTGAAAAGGAGGTTCACCAGGATTTGCCTGGTATGGAGGGTGCTAGCTATGAGAAGAGGTTGAATAGATTAAGATTTTTTTCATTGGAAAGAAGGCGTTTGAGGGGGGGACCTGATTGGGACCTACAAAATCATGAGAGGTATAGACAGGGTGGATTGCAAGAAACTTTTTCTCAGAGTGTGGAACTCAATTACGAGGGGTACGAATTCAAAGTAAGAGGGGAAAAGTTTAGGGGAGATATACAGGAAAGTTCTTCACACAGAGGGTGCCTGGAATGCATTGCCAGCAGAGGTGGTAGGGGTGAGAACGCTATTGTCATTTAAGATGTATCTACACAGATACATGAATGGGCAGGGAACAAAGGGATACATACCTTAGAAAATAGGCTGTAGGTTTAGATAGAGGATTTAGATCGGCGCAGGCTTGGAGGGCCGAAGGGCCTATTCCTATGCAGTAAGATTCTTTGTTCTTTGCCTCCTTCTAGCTCTCCTAAGTCTATTATTCAGTTCTTACCTGGCTACCTTGTAACGTTTAAAGCCCTATATGATCCTTGCCTCCTCAACCTTAAATAAGCTTCCTTATTCCTCTTTGACCAGATGTTCCACATCACTTGTCACCCATAGTTCTTTCAACTTACCATCCCCTCCTTGCCTCAGTGGAACAAACCTATCCAGCAGTATCAGCAGGTTTTCCCTAAACAACCTCCACATTTCTGTTGTGCATTTCCCTGTGAACATCTGTTCCCAATTGAGGCACCCCAGTTCCTGCCTAATAGCATTGTAATTCCACATGCTCCCCCCATACCATCTGCTCCTATCTCTCTCTATGACTGTAGTAATGGTCAGGGAGTCCTGATCAATATCATCAAAATGCTCTCCCACAGAGATCTAATACCTGCTCTGGATCATTGCCAAGCACCAAATCCAATATGGCCTCCCCTTTAGTCAGCTGATCTACATTTGAGTCAGGAATCCTTCCTGGACACACCTGACGAAAACTGCTCCATCCAAACTATTTGAACTAAGGAGGTTCCAATCAAAATTAGGAAGATTAAAGTCACCCATGACAACAACCCTGTTACTTCTGCACCTTTCCAAAATCTGCCTCCCAATTGGCTCCTCAGTGTCTCTGTTGCTCCTGGAGAGTCTATAGAAAACTCCCAATAAAGTGACTGCTCCCTTCCTGTTTCTGACCTCCATCCATACTAACTCTGTACACAAACCCTGCTTGATGACCTCCCTTTCTGCAGCTGTGACGCACTCACTAATTAACAATTCCACTCCTCCACCTCTTACCTCCCCCACCCCCAGTGGTTAGCACTGCTGCCTCACAACACCAGAGACCCGGGTTCAATTCCCGCCTCAGGCAACTGTGGAGTTTGCACATTCTCCTAGTGTATGCTTGGTGGTCCGGTTTCCTCCCACAGTCCAAAAATGTGCAAGTTAGGTGAATTGGCCACGCTAAATTGCCCGTGGTGTTAGGTAAAAGGGTAAATGTAGGAGAATGGGTCTGGTGGGTTGCTCAGCAGAGGGTCGGTGTGGACTTGTTGGGCTGAAGGGCTTGTTTCCACACTGTAAGTAATCTAAAAAAATTCTAAACCCTGGAACATCCAACAACTATTCCTGCTGCTGTGATATCCAAGTCTCCATAATGGCCACTGATGGTCTAAGTTCATCACCCCTATTCCTGACACTCCTTGCGTTAAAATAGACACACTTCAACTCAGCACACTGACTGCACCTTTGCCCTATCAACTGTCTATCCCTCCTCAGACTCTGAGCATGCTGTATCTAGCTGTTCACTACCTATTCCATCATCTGATCTGTAGCTCCGTTTCCCACATCCCTGCCATCTAGTTTAAACTCTCCCAAAGAGCTCAAGCAAACCTCCCACCCAGGATATTGGTGCCCCCTCTAGTTCAGGTGCAACTCGTCCTTTCCCCAGAAGGTATCCCAATGACCCACATATCTGAAGCCCTCCCTCCGACACCAGCCTTGCAGCCATGTGTTCATCTGCACTCACTCCCTGTTCCTAGCCTCACTAGCCCATGGCACCAGTAGCAATCCTGAGATTACTATTCTGCTCGTCCTGCCTTTTAACTTCCAACTCCCTATATTCACTTTTCAGATCCTCAACCCTTTCCTTATATACGTTACCAACATATACCGTGACTTCTGGTTGCTCTCCCTCCCCCTTAAGAATCCTGTAGACTCGATCCGTGACTCTGGCACCGGGGAGGCAACATACCGCCAGGAGTCTCATTCGCGAACATAGAATCTCCTGTCTGCTCCTCTCACCATTGAGTCTCCGATCACTATCACTCTCCTATTCTCCCTCCCCCCATCCCCCCATCACCTCCACTCCCATCCCAACCCCTTCCAAGCCACAGACCCAGTCTCAGTGCCAGAAACCTGGCCACTGTGGCTTTCCCTTGGTAGGGCCCCTCCCTAACAACTTCTTATTGACAGGAACAACCACAAGGGCTCCCTGCACTGTCTGCCTATTCCCTTTCCCTCCCCTAACAGTCACCCTCCTACCTTTGTCCTGTAACTACCTCCCTATAACTACTCTCAGCCTCCCGAATGATCTGAAGTTCATCCAGCTCCAGTTCCTAAACGCAGTCTGTGAGGAGCTGGAGTTGGGTGCACTTCTCACAGGTGAAGTCAGTAGGGACACAGTGGTAACCCTTACCACCCACATCCTGCAAGAGGAGCATGCAACTGCCCTAGCCTCCATCTCCTCTGCTCTAAATTACCAAATGAGATTAAATTAAAAAAAAACTGACCTTACCAACCCTCTACACGGGTTGTTTTTGATTAGAGGACAGTGTAGTGTCTCAGGTTTAGCCATAGCCTGAATATATCAGTTCACTTACCCACCAGTCCCTGTGTCCGCGCCCATTCCTGTTGCTCTTTCGCTTTGCCTATTCTCGAGGTATGTATTTAACAGGAAGATTTACCTTCCCTGCAGCCCCCTAGTTGGCTGATATTTTTTGTCACAGTTTGCAGTCAAAATCAATGAGCAATGTTTTTTTTAAAAGTAACCAAAAGAACTGTGGATGCTGGAAATCAGAAAGCAAAATCAGAAACTGCTGGAAAGAGCAGGTCTGACAACATTGATACTACAGATATATAGATACTATAGGTCAGGCACTATACCATCTATCTGGTCTGCACCCTGGTTTATGAACGTTCATTTCACTCCTCTTACTTTAACTCCCTTAGCATATCCTTCTCTTCTTTCCTCCCTCACATGGTGATTTACTTTACTTTTATATAAAACCAAACCAAATAGAGTTGTATCACAATTTGCTAAAACTTCATTTTGTCAGATTTTAAAAGACATGCGATTTATTTAATTAGCCTCAATGGACTATGTTCGTCAATTGTACCATCGGACATGCTGGTGTTGGAAATACAAAAATGCAATTAAGTAGTAACAATTTGTCCATGAAATGAATCTGTTGATTAATTTCCATAACATGAAGTAAAATACAAACAGTACAGTCATTCTACAACTCCAGAAAGTTATTATAAATCAGGTTAATATACATAAAACAAAACAAATCTGATCAAGATAGTTAAAAGTTTACTTACTTACCTTCGATTACTTAACACAGCACTTTGAGTAATTGGGTGTGAAAACCCAGTCGCAAACCGCAGTACCACAAGGTATCCTTTTCCCAAATAGCGGACTCTCTCCTCATCTACAGTAACAGCACGAATATGCTGAAGCTGTGCCACCACTATAAATGGAATATACAGTCACTCGAATGCAATGAGCAGAACAAGTATTACACAAGATCATCAAATCAACATTGCAATGAACACATCTTAACAAGAGAAGAATGGTAGCACAACTCTATACTTGAAGATGTACAAGCCGTAATGGAGAAATAGAACATGTGAAAGCTGTTCTGCAAGACTGTGGCCAACCTAATCACATCGTTATTCAGGTTTTTTTATTCATGAGGTGTGTTTATCATTGGCTAGGCCAGCCCATCACTAATTGTTGTGGAATTTATTGGCTCGCTAGGCCATTTCAAAGGACAGGTTAGAGCCAAACACCTTGCTCCGAGAGGACAGCAAATTTCATTCTCTACAGGACATTATTGAAACAGATAGGCCTATATGACAATCAGCAAGTAGGCATTTCATTGTCTTTAAACCAGATTTTTTAAAATTCTAGATTTTTGTCAAATTCAAATTTCACTATCCACGATGATGGATTTGAGTCAATGTCTCCAAAATATTGTAGCTTCAGGGTTTAGATTATTAGTCCAATCATATTAGCACTGCATTGCCTTCCCTTGTGTCTAATGCAAGTTCTCGAATTGACCAAAGACTGCCACCTCCAGATCTGAAAAATACATAGAGTGGCGACGGTCACACTGGAAAGGCGAAGTACCTCAAAAATGGGAACAAAAAGGTTAAGGAAGATATTTTACAATGTCACTGTGAAACAGATACACAGGGATATTTTCCACTAAGAGGATGCTATCAGTATAAAAGATGTACTGCCTAACACAAAACTGAGTGATGTCATGCCTGCAGTTCAGAGGCAGTGCAAAGCCAGCAGGTATAGTGTACTTCCCAATGACTGATTGATTGAATGAATACGGCATGTTTTCTCAGTTGTTTATACAGGTATTGCACAGACCATACTCAACTAGCTAGCTTGGCAAAACCCAAAACAAAATAGCTACAAAATAAATTGGCGTACCCAATTTATGAGCCTCCAACTTATGATCACTTGTGTTTATGAACATGATCTCATTCAGGGGTGTCACTTTAAAGATCAGACAATATGAACATTTCCTGCACTTTGAATTGCACCTTTATATTGTCCTGCATTATGATCTGACATGCGTACAAATCAGTTTGTGAACAATCTCCAGAATGATACCTGGAACTCAGGCATTGCCTGATTATTAGGTAGGACTCTGATTGGGCAGCACTTGTTGAACAGTCCCGAGTGTGTTAATTGCTACACTAATAATGAATTTATGATAATCAGTCAAGCTAATGTTGTTAATCATTTACACTTGCTAGAGGCAACCTGAATTCATACACAGGTCCCTATTCTCTGCTATGAAAATAATGTTTTCAAGCCTGTACCTTTTTTCATTAAATTACTCTGGAGCTTGGTGACCCTGTAGCCCCTTGTTTCTTTCCCATCGGAAAACACCAGAAATCTGAATCAACTTGCCAATCAATAAACACCCTTTTCTTCTGTAGCATAAATTGTTGTCACCATTTGAAACTTGGCATTCTTGCATTTATCCTAACAAGTATATAATAACAAAGCATAGACTACTTTCTAAACAGTGAGAAAATTCGTAAAGCCAAAGTACAAAGGGATCTGGGAGTGCTAGTCGAGGATTCTCTAAAGGTAAACATGCAGGTTGAGTCCGTGATTAAGAAAGCGAATGCAATGTTGTCACTTATCTCAAGAGGGTTGGAATATAAAAGCACCGTTGTGCTACTGAGACTTTATAAAGCTCTGGTTAGGCCCCATTTGGAGTACTGTGTCCAGTTTTGGTCCCCACACCTCAGGAAGGACATACTGGCACTGGAACGCGTCCAGCAGAGATTCACACGGATGATCCCTGGAACGGTTGGTCTAACAAAAGAGAAACGGCTGAGGATCCTGGGATTGTATTCATTGGAGTTTAGAAGGTTAAGGGGAGACTTAATAGAAACTTACAAGATAACACATGGTTTGAAAAGGATGGACGCTAGGAATTTTTTTCCGCTAGGCGAGGAGACTAGGACCTGTGGACACAGCCCTAAAATTAGAGGGGGTCAATTCAGAACAGAAATGCGGAGACATTTCTTCAGCCAGAGAGTGGTGGGCCTGTGAAATTCATTGCCGCAGAGTGCAGTGGAGGCCGGGACGCTAAATGTCTTCGAGGCAGAGATTGATAGATTCTTGATGTCTCGAGGAATTAAGGGCTACGGGGAGAATGTGGGTAAGTGGAGTTGAAATGCCCGTCAGCCATGATTGAAAAGCGGAGTGGACTCGATGGGCCGAATGGCCTTACTTCCACTCCTACGTCTTATGGTCTTAAGTTCAGTACCATGTCTCTCATGCTATCGAGTGACCATCTATCCAGGTGGGAATGAGTTTAGTTTTCTGCACATGAAGGTTCATGTTAGGAAGCTCATCTTTTCATTAAAGGCCAAATCTTCGCTTTAACCTTAATCCTAATCTGAGTGATTGCGCGAGTTTGAAAATGTTGATTTGTTGATCTCAGCCAAACCATGTGATAGTGGCAATTTAGGAGGAATTAAAAATTAAAAACTATTTGGTACTAAAAATAGTTATCCATTGCAAACAGTATGCTTTGGTTTCAGCTTTCTCCCATCATGCTTACCATGGCACCCCAAGGTCAACCTGAATGATTTTGTGAAGCAGGAAATACAAATTTGCACTTCACCTTGTTCTGGACTTTTACTCCACATGGTCAATATCCTTGTATAAAGATTAAAATTTTTAAGAACTGCATTCCCTTTATTCTTGTCAAATATGACTTCCTAAAAAACAGAAAAACTACCTTTAAATTAATGAAAATACATAACATTTCAGTTTATTGTTCTTGTTCCTACCAATAAATAAGTGTTTCACAACATGCTAATCTGTAATTCTCATTTCATATATCAAAGTTTATAAAGTTTGCCCAGAATTTAAGTTTTCTTTATTAAGCTTTTGTGGGTTATTTTAATGTATTATTGGTACACATAATCAGGAACTATAAAAGCATTCAAGTTTTTCCTGTTTATTTGTTTGTTTCTTGCCATTATTAAAGAAGCATTTCAACATCTACCATCTACTGCCAAACGTTAAGTTGGCAGACAGAAACTCAGTTGAGGGCTAGTAGGAGTCAAATGTTGACCAACATTACTCAAAGAGGCAGATTCACAAAGGCTTAAAAACTTGAAATCACATTAAGGTTGTTTGGCCTTATAAATGTGTCAATAATCTCTACATGAACATCTTCCTCCTGTGGAATTCATAGTATCTGCACAATGTGGATGCAGGCCAATCAGCCCATCAAGTCGAAATGTCCCTCCAAAGAGCATCACACCCAGATCTACGCCGCTACCCAATCCCACTATTTCCCATGGAACATCCCCTGGACATTATGGCCAATTTAGCATGACCAATCCACCCAACCTTCCACATTTTGGACCCATTTTGGAGGAAACCCATGCAGAAATTAGGAGAATGTCTGTGTGGAGTTTGCACAGTCAGCCGAGGATGGAATCGAACTCGCATCCATGGCGCTGTGAGGCAGCAGTGCTACCCACTGAGCCACTCTGCCATTCTTTAATTCAGCTAACATGATGTTAAATCCACACAACACTCTAAGCTTTTAAATTTAAGGATTGTTCTAGAGAAAGATTCTGGCCAGCAGAGTTTCTCTTTCATAATACATTCTGAGATTTTCTAATAGTTCTCAGCATTTGGGGATCACTGACAAGGTCAGCACTACTCCTCCATCCCCGGCTACTGAGAAGATGGACTACTGAACTCAGACTGGTTAGGTCACTTTAGAACACAATTACCAGAGAATTATGTTGTTCTGGGGCTGTAATTACATGAAGAGTAGAATGGATAAGGACAGGTTTCCTTCCATGAAGACAATTAGTGAACTATTTTTCTTTTCCCCACAACATCCCAACTGTATTTCAACCAAATTCAGTTTTTAAAGTGATGTAGAATTCAAACTCCTATCAATCTAGATTTCTGGATTACTAGGCCAGCAATACAGCAGTGTACCCCCATAAACTGGTTAAAGAGATGGTGGAGTTAAGATTTTCCAGTAACAATTCTTGGACAGTAACTTGGAACAGCTCAATGCATTTGAACCCAATGGACTGACTGCCAGCACAGTAGCTGTCATTAAGCCCACAACTTGAGGAAACGGAAACAAGCTTGATGGACACCTCAAAAGTTGGGAAGTGAGTTTAACACCATGTTAGACTTCTACAATGCAGCTTTTCTTGAAACATTTTTAAATGAGTATAAAACACTTAATCACATTCCAAAACTCATAAGTAGCCAAACAAATCATTTATAAACATGGATTCATACCATTGTAATATCACTAGTACTGAAAGCAAATTTTAAGTAGATAGCTACTTGCCTACCTCCCAGTCTTCCAAATTTTGTACAGCCACAAATAAACAGCCCACAACATAGAACAACTTCCATCCCCAACTGTCTGAAAACAATAAGTACACAAGTATAATTAATTCACTCATAACTACCCCACACTTAGAAGAAGAAAAATCAGTCAAAGGTTCAGTCATAGCATCCTGATTGCCTTGATTTCACAATTTGGTATGCCAGTTGCAACTCATTAATATATTTTCATTCATGAAACCTCACGTCTAGGTGCAGATCTGTGTTTTTTCTTGAGATAACGTTATCAAGTTTAGGCCAGTATTCTTTACAGGAGTCTGTTCTCCCACCATTTGGAGATTCCAATATTAGTCCAGAGAGATGGTGGACCATCTATTTCTGCTTCCTGCTTTGTCTCGATGGAAACTATCTAATCTGTAAACCACTTCACTCAAAAACCTAATCAATATCAGAAACTCCTGCCCTGCTGGTACACTGACCATAGTGGCTAATTTTGCCAACTGTAAACTATCTATATAATAATGAATTGTAAACCCAAATAGACTTATTTTTTTTAAAGGTATTCAGAGACAGACAATCTAGCCCTGTCACTGCTTCATAATTCTTAAGCTGGAGGTGGCAGGGGAAAAAAGAAGTTTTAAAAACTGCATCTTCCCAAGCAGTGATTGAGTGATTTATCCCACCAACAATATTTTGATACTGCATGTAAAGAGTTTATCATTTTTGTGATTATAATAAACTGCAAATTTGAAAATACAAGTGAGTTGAGATCATCCTGGATATGTACTCAGTCATGTTTGACAATTTGGGCACAAGGAAGGAATATCAGAAAAGCAGGTAAGCCAGAGTGCTTACTTAAAAGAATTTCCAAGATTTTTATGCATTTAAATTAGTGCAAAAAAAATCGAGTTAGATCTTGCCCACCAAAGCCAAAGAGGTTTTAATATTAACTCATTAGAATTCCATTGTTCACTTCCTTCACTCCCTATTTTGAAATGCTACATTTGTGAACCATCAGGGTTCCTTCCTGCTTTAGATTCATTACTCTTTTTTAATTTCACATTTTTGCATCTTTGTTTATTTTGCTTAAGCTTACAGCTATAATTGTGTGAATCCCTACTAGCATTTATGTGCATTGACCTAATTTTTCAAGCTTACTTTTGTTTAGAGATAATTGCAAGTTGTTGAAAATACATGCTTTTTATTTTAAATCAGTAAAAGGAGCTACAACAATCAGAAGGATGTGGAACAATTGCGCTCTGAATATTCTTACCTGTACTATAGTAAGCAGCAGCTAGACCAATTGAACCAATTCCTACAGAAATGAAAACAGAATTTCAGTGTTAACTACTTTTTGTTGTGAACTTATACAGGTCTGGTAATGGTGTATTTAAGTAACTTATGTTAAATTACCTCATATTTCCTCATTACAGCCCAATACAAATAAATACTTTGGAGAAAAACATCTCAAAAATATTCCCCACAATGAATTCTATTTAATATTTAAAGGAAATATGTCACTTGCACTGAACCAACAATATTCCACAATAAGACAATTATCAAATGATTTTTTTCTAAGTGATGGTATTAAGAAAGAAGTGTTGATCAGGACACCCAGAAAACGGTCTCCCCTTCTTTGAATAAGCACATGAAATCCTTGTTGTTATGCAAACCACCAGAGGAGGAAAATCAGATGCAAGTTAGAATGTATTGTAGTCAACACCACCCAATAACACAGCACGGATTCACTTTGTGGGTCTTGAACCCATACTCTGATGAAGCAGAAATGAGTGTGCCTACAATTAATTCAAAGGCTTACCAACTAAAACAGACCAGGATCTAATACCAGGAGATCTTTTAAGATGAAGGATTGAATCTGTTTGCTCCTCAATAACCATGTATGCCATTCCTACGAAAAGCAGAACTCAGAAGTATAGATGACAAATGTTTATAAGATGTATTCAAATGAATCTGCAATAGAAAAACAAAATCACAGTCCAATGATTAATTAGAAAGAAAATATGACAAACACCAATTGCAACAATTATTACAGGTCTCCACAAGTGATGTAAATCTCATACAATAGCAACATTAAATAATCCAAAACATTTTGCATTTTGAGAAATGATTGGCGAATGCTTCAATAAGCCACTAATCTTAACAGTTCATATATTAACATCATTCGGTACCTTCTGAAGGCATCCATACCAGTAAGTCCAGTTCTAAAACAATTTTTTATTAAAAAAATTACTTAGTACAATGTATTTTTTTCCTCTAAGAGATTTATATAGAAAATGTAAATAAAATATCAATTCTCAAATCAATGCAATTTATCTCCTGCTGCGATACTTACAAATTATGCAGCCAGTTCAACTCGGTGGTTTCACATTAATTTTCTACCCATCCAAATGGTGTCATTTTTATAGAAACTGTTTATATTACATTGGAGAATCATTCCACCTCTCCTCCAAAAACGTAGATCTATACATGCTCAGTGAGCTACTGAGAGGTATATAATAGTGTTAATCAGTGAATTAATCAATCAAGAAAAGTTTATACTTTGAAAAAACCTCACATTCATTAATATAATTTGCTTTTCTTTGACCTTATTTCTCAATCTAAATAACAAAGCATCCTGAAATCAGTTTCACAAACTGTATCAACATTCACGTGTTTTATTTCTTGCACAGACTGACTCTGCTGTTTGAAACATTGTGCTTTATAGTTCCTTCTAGAGGCACTAATGGATCTCCTGGCACATTGCTCATCTTCACAAGTTATTCTTGTTTAAATAATGGTTTTCTTGCAACCTTGCAGTCTGATCAAAAACATTTTCTGCAACTCTTGTATTATTTTGTTGATTACAATCTGTCTGTCTTGTTCCTTGCCTCCAACATGCTTTTCGTCATTCTCTCTGAATTTCTGTCTCTACACTATTTCCTGCCGGAAGACTGGAGGTTGGCTAACGTGGTGCCATT
Source organism: Hemiscyllium ocellatum (assembly GCF_020745735.1). Taxonomy (NCBI): domain Eukaryota; kingdom Metazoa; phylum Chordata; class Chondrichthyes; order Orectolobiformes; family Hemiscylliidae; genus Hemiscyllium; species Hemiscyllium ocellatum. Next base: position 34,233,109 of record NC_083425.1, read on the forward strand.
ATTTAAGAAAGGTGGTAAGGAAACACCAGGGAACTACAGATCGGTGAGCCTGACGTCAGTGGTGGACAAGGTGTTGGAGGCAATCCTGAGGGACAGGATGTACATGTATTTGGAAAGGCAAGGAATGATTAGGGATAGTCAACATGGCGACATACATCACACTCTATCTGAAAACATTGCCCCTTTGGTCCCTTTTATATCTTTCCCCCTCACTCTAAACCTATGCCCTCTAGCTCTGGACTCCCTTACCCCAGGGAAAAGACTTTGTCTATTTACCCTATCCATGCCCCTCAAGGTTTTATAAACCTCTATGAGGTCACCCCTCAGCTTTCGACACTCCAACGAAAACAGCCCCAGCCTATTTAGCCTCTCCCTATAGCTCAAATCCTCCAAGCCTGGCAACATCCTTGTAAATCTTTTGTGAACCCTTTCAACTTTCACAACATGATTCAGATAGGATGGAGATCAGAATTGCGCACAATATTCCAACAGAGGCCTAACCAATGTTCTCTAAACCTCCCAGATCCTATACTCAATGCTCTGACCAATACAGGAAGACATACAAATGCCTTCTTCACTATCCTATCTACCTGTGACTCTACTTTCAAAGAACTATGAACCTGCACTCCAAGGTCTCTTTGTTCAGCAACGCTCCCCTACCATTTAATGTGTAAATGTGTAAGTCCTGCAAAGATTTGCTTCCCCAAAATACAGCACCTTGCATTTAGCTAAATTAAACTCCATTTGCCACTTCTCATTCCATTGTAATCTGAGGTAACCCTCTTTGCTCTCCACTACACCACCAATTTTGGTGTCATCTGCACATTTACTAACTATACCTCTTATGCTCACATCCAAATCATTTATGTAAATGACAAAAAGTAGTGGACCCAGCACTGATCCTTGTGGCACTCCACTGGTCACAGGCCTCCAGTCTGAAAAACAACCCTCCACCATCACCTTCTGTTTTCTAACTTTGAGCCAGTTCTGTATCCAAATGGCTAACTCTCTCTGTATTCCAGGAGATCTAACCCTGCTAATTTGACAGAGAGAGAGAAACAAAAAGCTTTTTATTTGTCATGTCTACCCATACCCATACAGTAAACACAAGCCAGTGTTCCTCCAGTACCAAGGGTGCTACATGGACAGCACAAACTACACAATCATACATGGTATAAAGTGCACAAGAAGTGCAAAACACGCAAATTACAGTGTAATAGAAGAATGATAAATACCAGAGATTTTTCTCGCAGCAATTCGAAGTTGTGCAAAAGGTTCCAGATGGGAAAGAGTCCGAATATTCTCTGTTAAGGAGCCTGATGGTTTGTGGGAAGAAACTGTTGCACATTCTAGTCGTGAGAGACCGAATGCTCTGGTATCTTCTGCCAGATGCCAGGAGGGAGAAGGGTTTGAGTGAGGGGTGTGTGGGGTCTTCCACAATGCTCTTAGCTTTCAGATGCAGTGTGTGGAGTACATGTCTGTAATGGAGGGAAGAGAAACCACGATGATCTTCTTAGTTATCCTCACTATCCATTGTAGGGTCTTACAATCAGAGACATTGCAATTCCCGAACTGGGCAGTGATGCAGCAGCTCAGGGTACTCTCAATGAAACCTCTGTAGAGTCAGGTGAGAATTGGGGGGGGGTGTGGTGGTGGTGGTGGTAGCCTGCACAGAAAGTAGAGACACTGCTGGGCTTTCTTGGCTATGGAACTAATGTTGAGGGTTCAGGTGAGAAAGCAAGATGGAACTGGGCAACGTCACAGAGATGACATTACACAGTCTTAGTGATGGCAAGAATATGAGGCCCAATTCTCATAGAATTGAATCATTTAGTGTCACATGTATTGTGACATGAAAAGTATGTACTGTCGCCGTACATGGGCGCCATTCACATTAACTTAGAATAAAATAATAGAAAGAAATGTAATGACAGTCCAATTTTCCTTCTCTTCTGCCACAGTCTTGTTCCGGGCTTCCCACCCCACCCCGTGCTGCTGCCAGGGGCCATTCCACATGGAAGAGAGAGTCCCACTCCAGACTTCACAGGCCCACTGACCGACTTTGAAGCCACGCTGCCTCTGAGACACCACTGCCGCTTGGAGTCCATCGAAGCTAACTTCACACCTAAGAACCTCTCTTCATCAGATAAGTTTAAGAAAAAAAGAAGGGGAAGAAGAAAAATGAAAAAAGAAAAAAAATGGACAAAGAGGACAAGCCCAGGAACAGGAGCCCAGACACTGCCTACTCCGCTGAATCAAGTTTAACACCAAGGTTCTAAACAATCAGATTCATCCTCAGGCAGTTGCCAGGAAGAGGGATAAAGTCGGCAGCTTGAAAACAGAGTTTGTTGTGGACACCAAAGACAACAGCTTCAAACTTCCTAGCAATTAACAGGATGGAATTCTGATCATCAACATGCAGCCTCTTGAGGTAAAGCTGTGAGCTGTTGGCAAACATGTGAAAACTAATGCAAGACGTACAGATGATGCCATTGAGGGGCAACATGTTGATGAAAAACAGTAAGGGACGAGGTAGGAATGGGAAGAGGAACCAATGCCGGTTAAAAATCTTGATATGACTAGATTGATAAGAAAGGAAACCAAGCAAAACCATTCTTACCCAACTAGTTACAGGGGAGAGGACTGGAAGAAGGATGGTGAGATGAATTATGTCAAAAGCTGCAGACAGGTGGGGAACGGCAAGCAGCAATAGCATACCTTCATCACAGTCACATTGGATGTCATTTGTCTTTGCAGCTATGGAGAGAGTGGAAGTCTGATAAGAAGGATTTAAATATAGACTTCTGAGAAAGATGGGCAAAGAATTCGGAGATAACAACAAGTTGAAGAACTTCATAGAGAAATTGATGATTGAGCAGTAACTTGCAAGGATGGAGAGATCAAGCGCTGGCTTTTGAGGAGAGAGACGACGTCAGCAGATATGAAGCGTGAGGGACAATATCTGAAAGAGAATTGTTGACAATATGTGTTAACAAGGAACCAGAAAGGGAAGTTGGGTGGACAGTAGTGTAACAGCAATCGGGACTCTTGGAAAAAATGAACTTTGAGAGGGCCTTTTGGGAGTTTGTAAAAACAAAAGGCAATGATCCACATTCATGGTTAGGGTGGAGTGAGCTTCAGCGGAAGTTTGGTCTGGTGAACCAGGGACAGGAAGGGAAGTAGCAGAGGCAGCTGTTCAGATGGTTTCAGTTTTAATGGAAACAAAGTCTTTAATAGACATTATTGTCACTGAGAGTTCCTCACACTTAGGAGATAAGAGTAGAGAAAACAGGGTGAGGGGTTCTAAAAAGATGGCTTCCAATAAAGAAAAGATGCATCAGTCATGCAACTGATCCATTTAGGGTCATAGAGTCAACCAGATGCACAACATAGAACAGAACCTTCAGTCCAACCCGTCCATGCCGACCAGATATCCCAACTCAATCTAGTCTCACCTGCCAGCAATCGGCCCATATCCCTCCAACCCCTTCGTATTCATATACCCACCCAAATGCCTCTTAAATGTTGCAATTGTACCAGCCTCCACCATTTCCTCTAGCAGGTCATTTCATACCCGTACCACCTCTGTCTGAAAAAATTGCCCCTTAGGTCTCTTTTATATCTTTCCCCTCTCACCCTAAGCCTATGCCCTTTTCTGTTACTTTTCCCTAATAGGACAAGTACAGCTTCATGCAAGATTTAGGAAATTATTTTCTGCCAGTTACTGTTAAAGTATCTATTGAGACACCTCAGGGAATCCCTAATGGCCTCTCTTAGTTCGTCCCAGAGACCGTACTCTGTGGCAGTCTGGAATGTAAAACTCTTACACAGTTTTGTTTAAATTATTACCTTTATTTACCAATGGCATCAATGTTACACTATAGCATAGATCTCTACGAGCCAGACTTGAGCTAAGGTTCTAAAACCATTAACAGGGTAGCGGCTTCAGCTCTTATCCCTAAGAGAGCTCTCAGGCTACACTCCTTACTGCTGCAAACCAGCTGTCTTTATCCAGAAATTGGTACTGGGATTACAAAGAGACATGTCCTTAATCAGATAAGCAGCAATAAAACGGCAAATGTTTGTAGAGGAAGAGACACTCATTGACAAGTCTGCGTATGCTTGACCAATTAAGCTACATGCACATTGAAGTGGGAAACCTAATCAAGCCAGGCCAAGTGGCCAAATGGCCAAATGCCTTATCTAGATAAGCTCCCTTTTAACAGTACATCATAATGAGAGACTGGTCTAAACTATGTCAAAAAGGTCATAGGTAACCTTGCTCAGCTAACATGCCCATTGTTCTACAAAATGGCTTTTTAAAAAAAAATCATCGGAGGTTCCCAGAATACAAATTAAATTCATAACATTTCCAGATCTTGAGCTCCAGGGAACAACACACAAACATGCAATCCAGGCCACCTGCACCAACCAACCCCACCGCCCCATGGCCAAACACTTCAACTCCCCCTCCCACTCTGCCAAGGACATGCAGGTCCTGGGCCTCCTCCATTGCCACTCCCTTACCACCCGATGCCTGGAGGAAGAATGCCTCATCTTCTACCTCCAATCCCATGGTATCAATGCGGATTTCATCAGTTTCCTCATTTCCCCTCCCTCCACCTTACCCCAATTCTAACCATCCAGCTCAGCACCGTCCTCATGACCTGTCCCATCTGTCCATCTTCCTTCCCACCTGTCCACTCCACCCTCCCCTCCAACCTATCACCATTACAGCCACCTCCATCCACTTATTGCATTCTTAGCTACCCTCCCCCCAGCCCACTCCCCTCCCATTTATCTCTCCATCCCCAAGGTTCCCACCCTCATTCCTGACGAAGGGCTTTTGCCTGAAACGTCGATTTTCCTGCTCCTTGGATGCTGCCTGACTTGCTGTGATTTTCCAGCACCACACTCTTGACTCTACACTCAAATCAGACCACAAAGACCACCTTTCCACAGCTTCCATTCTCTCTCTCTCTCACACACACAGTCTCTTGAACCCTTAGGTCAGTGAATGTAATTTACAGAAGAATATTTTCTCTCTTTCTCTCCCTCTCGCTCACACTCACGCGTGTGAACATCTTCCAACTTTCTTACTATCTAGTCTCAGCCTTTGTGTTTTCCTAGCCCTAGCCTATATGGGTAATGAGACATTCACATTCCAGAATAGTCAAGACGAGGGAGTTGAGCTTCATAAATTCAAATCTGCTCGTTGTGGTATACACGAAAATGGATCAGATTACGTGCATATTCCACTCAGCTTATTAAATTGCAAGTTCTTTTCCTATGGAGTATGAGTTTTGTTAAGAGTCTTCAATATAAATCAGAAGTTCAGTTAACCAACTTCCAACTGTTGGATATGCGCAGCTTTCAGTCCTCAGGGTCAAAAGGAAGTGCTGCCACAAATTCCACAAGTGAACAAATGTTATTACCTTATTTACAACAATCCATTCACACTTCGAACATATATTTAATTCTTCGGAACAAATGTCCCCCACCAACAATAATAGTCAAGCTCTTCCTGCATATCCTGTAGCAAATGTGTCACATGAAAAGCTAAAAGCTTTTTCATTACTACAGTTCCAGTTGATGCAACATGATGCTCCAGCTGGTGCTTGGAATCCCTACAGTGTAGAAACAAGCCATTTGGCCCAGCAAGTCCACACCGACCCACGAAGAGTAACCCACCTAGACCCATTCCCTTACTTCTCTATGTTTCCCCTGCCTAATGCTATGGGCAGTTTAGCACTGCCAATCCACCTAACCTCCATATCTTTGGATTGTGGGAGGAAACCGGAGCACCTGAGGAAACCCACGCAGTCATGGGTAGAACGTGCCAACTCCACACAGACTGTCGCCCAAGGCTGGAATCGAAGCCGGGTCTCTGGCGCTAAGAAGCTGCAGTGCTAACCACTATGCCACATGGTCACGTGCTTCAATTTAGGTTTACTATCTTAAGTTGCACAATTATCTTCAAAGATACAATTGTCAAATAAATTGGTCAATAGTTTTAATTTTTAATAAAACAATTGCCAGTATTCATCGTCAGCTATCCATCAATATAAAGGCATAATTAAACCAATAAAGGGCAATAATAATATATGTAATATTTAGCAACTGAGTGCAGTTATTGTGAGCACTACCGCATTAAGTCTATATGTTCTATTGCATGAGTCAAAGTGTTCTATAGCATCAGTCAAAAGCTCCAGGAATAAATAAAAAAAGATGTTTTTTCCTTCTTCAGTTAGCAAGGGTTTTAGTTTTAGTTTGTTTAACATTGAAGCCTAGAAGCTAATATTGGTGACATTAGGAGATAGGCATTTAGCATGTTTATACAGTATGCCTTGCAGAGGCTATAGATAGCTTAAAATGAAAGTGTTTATGCTTACATTCTAATGAAGGATGAGGGAATCTTATACCAATACGCCAAGAATTAATTTGCTAATATTGAGAACATTAATTCCTAACTTGAACATTTGCCTATGTTTTTTGTTAATTTCTTTAAGTAACTGAAACTATACTTGAACTCCACAATCTCTTCATCCAGTGAATAACACAAGCATCACAGCACCACATTCAGTTTAAATCCGAGTTATTAAGCAAAATGATTTCATGAAAGATGCTACAAATTATGATATCCATCCAAACACTTATAACACACAGAAATTCCTCCAGTTACTTATTTTGAATGAGAATGGTAAATTGTTGCAATCTAACACAAAAAAAGATGACTTTGTTTGCATGCAGTGACTCTCTTGCATTATTTCCCAGTTTCAGGTGCTAAACACTCTAACTTTCTATGCAGGTTCCAGTCTGTTTGAATCACTTATATTATAGAATCATGGAAGAAAATCAGAGAATTATTCCAAAGGATATAAGGAAATCACTCAACAGTCTACTCTGTACCAATTCTTGATAATAGCAATCCAGTTAATCCCACTCCTATTCCACATCTCTCACCCTGCAAACCTTTTCCTTCATGTACTTATCTAATTCACTTTTGAAATTTGCCACTCCTTTCAGGTAGTATGTTCAAGATCATAAACTCAGAGTAAGATGCTTTTCCCCATATAGCCTTCCCAAATATGAGGTCATATGAGTCAAAGAGTACAGAAGAGGTCCTTCAGCACATCAAATCCTCTGAACAAAAGGAACAGTCACTTTCCCTCCACTGTCCAACCCTCTCATAGACACAGAAAGCTAAGCACAGAAACAGACCCTTCATCCAACTCGTCCATGCCGACCAGATATTCTAAATTAATCTAGTCCCATTTGTCAGCATTTGACCTATACAGTCTGTTTTGATATAACGCAATACTTATAATGTGAGATTGCACAAGAATGTAAGAAAATCGCACAATACCCGCGCCATTTAAACTAATGGGGCTGGAATCTAACACAAAAAATCTAACCAATGCAGCTAAGGAAAATTTGCATTCTACACATAACAGTCCAAATTCTTCAATTGCATTAAATCCAATTCATGCTGAAGAAACACATGTTAGAGCAGAACTGACTGTATCCCTCTAAACTCTTTCTATTTATATACCCATCCAAATGCCTTTTCAATGTTGTAAATCCTCCATCACTTCCTCTGATAGCTCATTCCATACATACAGTACTGTCTGCATGAAAAAGTTGCCCCTTAGGTCCATTTTAAGTCTTTCCTCTCAATCCATGCCATCTAGTTTTGAACTTTCTTACCCCAGGGAAAAGACCATGACTATTCACCCTGTCCTTGCCCCTCGTGATATTATAAACTTTGATAAGGTCCCCCTCAGCATCAACACTCCCAGCCTATTCAGCCTTTCCCTATAGCTCAAACCCTCCAACCCTGGCAAAGTCCTTGTAAATCTTTTCTGAACCCTTTCAAATTTAACAACAGCCTATAATAGCAAGACCAGTATTGAACACAGGATTCCAAAACTGGCCTAACCAATGTCCTGTACAGCCACAAAATGGCCTGCTAACTCCTATACACAATGCACTGACCAATAAAGGAAAGCATACCAAATACCTACTTCACTATCCTATCTACCTACAACTCCACTTTCAAGGAGCTATGAACCTGCACTCCAAGGTTTCTTTGTTCAGCAACATTCCCCAGGACCTTACCATTAAGTGTATAAGTCCCACCCTGATTTCCCTTACAAAATGGAGCACTTCATATTTATTTAAATTAAACTCTATATGCTACTCCTCAGCCATTCAGCCCATCTGACCAAGGTCCCATTGTATTCTGAGGTAACTTCTTTTGCTATCCACTACACCTCCCATTTTGGTGTTATCTCCAAACTGTCCCTCAGGATCCACTCCAAAGACTTGCCTACTACTGATGTCACGCTCACTGGTCTTGATTTAGAACAGCTCTATCAAATCTCTGTTACAACTCTTTTTATCATTTAAATAGTCTGAAAATCAAACAAACGCCTTATATATAAGAATAACTGTAACCACATTTGATAATAATTTGCTCAATTCCTATCCTTGCTGTTCTGCATTAGCTTCCTGTCCGCCAATGCACCAAGTCTAAAACTATTGCGCTCATTAACTACTACCACCATAGCATTGCTTTACTACTTGTACAATGTCTATCGATCCTTTTACCAAGTCATCTCTACAGCCTTCTGACTCTGATCCTGTGTTACCCACCTAAGTACATCACAACCCCACCTAATTATTTCTCAGTTTTCAGACACATAGGTTGTGCACTCTGCAATTTAGTCCCTGAATTGCCCTTCTTTACTATGTTCTTTCTCACCAATCCATCCTGGTACTCATTCCATTTACTCAGATGTAAAATATGAGATACAAAGACAAGTCTATTATTTTTAAATTGTATTACAACTAACTGGAAAAGATTGCATTTTCAACATTTGGAAGTTTCCTAATGGATGCTTAGCTCATATCAAAACAATTATTTGACAATTCATGTCTAACCAGGAATGTGCATCTCTCTAACCATTTTATTTCTCTAACCCATCAAAAGCACTCATAACTTACACTGCACCTTTTATAGCATAGATCACATTCTACACATACTGAATACTAAGAAGATACCAATTAATTCACTGCTATATACCAGATTTCTCAATTTGGTTCTTAATTCTAATCACTCTTACTTGGAATAATGTATCATAATTTTTAATGATTCATGGCTATAGTGTTCATCATGAGGCTTTCATTTTCACCAAACAGCAATTTATGGTTCTCTACTGAGATAATGATCAAAACATGACTAATGGTGTAAATATTACTGGTAAACAGCAGATCAGTAAAATCTAAGGGTTTCCAGGGATCATTCACAGTATTATGACACTACATAGTCAGAAGTCAATTTGATGAATGAAATTACTTAAACTAGTTTCAAACAAGATAATATTAACAACATATTGAGTTTAAGATACTGCATGTTTGATGATGGCAATCAATGTGCAATTTCACTTCCAAGAATGCAACCTGCCTTAGGGGCATTTATGGTCTCCGGCCCACATTCTGAAAGACCAAACAGTTGAGTTCTATCTGTGTTCATTGCGCTGTCTCTTTCCTGGTCTGTTCTGACTGAATTATGTCGACCTGGTGATTTCGAAAGGGCTGTTGGTATCAAGGAAGAAGTCTGAAATCAGAGCATCGACTTGAGATGTATGCCAACAACTGAGGTATTGAATGCAACTTATGTTACGCCTGGTACTCCACAATGTACAGTGAAAATTTCCTTAAAGACAAATATGCAAATGTTGAAGGTAAACCAATGGTGTTTTAAATCACGTTTGGGAATAAAGTAAGAACAACGTTTATAATTCAAATGTATACGGAACTTCTTCAATGATGCGCAAACGGTTTCAAGATCAGTTTTCGATGGAAATACACATCTAAAGCAACAGCGACATACTTTTACACTGCTAACGTAGAATCCTGATTTTGGAGATCGTTTTGTATTAAAGAAATGAACAAAAGCCATACCACGCGTTCTGCAGCTCCTCCTCAACGCATTCAGTCACCGGGAGGGCGTGGAACTCTGTGAATGTGTTATTCCTCTTCCTTGTTAGAGATTTGTGACTTTTCATTGGCTCAGCTTCCTTCAGCCTGTTGTCCAATGGAGGGGTGGATTCAAATTAAATCTCCCAACCCCCTGCAATGATCGCCAAAAGCTCTCTTTCACCCCATCTTCAGGATTAGAGTTCTTACTCAGTAATTAACAAGTGGGAGTTACAGTGAATTTATAACAGGTCAGAGTTGGGGAAGTGGGAGGAGGGTGCCTCACTTTTTTTGTGAAACGGGCACACTGAGGTCGAGTTCACTCTACATTCTTTTAACTTCATGCCTTTTTTTCTCTAGAAAAGTGAAACAAAAGCTGAGAGGTCGACCTGAAAATTGTTTTCTTGAAGTTGGGTCAGACAGACAGAGGGGGTATTGAATCTAACTGCAGGGTGTGGTGTGATGTGATGGGGGAGACATGCGGAAGTCAGTGGAGATGAAGCCTCCCCCCGATACGCTGTGTGGCCAATACGTGCTGTTTGTCAGGTTCGCAATGTCGCTGCTAGGGGGAGGAGGTACCAGTCTAACTGCGGCAGACAGACAGACTTCCTCAGAACAGGGGGCTGTGCCGGAGACGGTGACACTGCGCTCAGGGAGGGGTTAGTAACTGAACGGAGGGAGGAAAAAAATGACATTTTAACAGCCATCGCTTCCTTCTGACATGCCGGTACGATCTTTAATTTCTGGTGTTTACCTCCTGCAGGCTGTAATCTGTCGACACACGGTCAACTGGAATAATTCGCGAGTCCTCCACACGCGAAGGTAATGTCATTTTTGTCCTTCGTGGGTCTGATTGGTAATATTTGCCGAACTGCTCTGTGTGGGTTTTGTGAGCGGGGGGAATGGTCACAGCCCCTGACAAGGGAGGACCGTAGTTGCTGCATTTTTGTTGGTGGGTTTTGGGGAGGTTGTTCTGGTCTGTGTGGCCCCAGCGTTAAGTATCAGCTCCGAGCTCTGGGAAATCCCGCGTGTGTGTGCTGCCCAACTTCAAAGGAGTCTGTCTCTTTGTGTATCCGCAGGCTTGAAGCCGACTCCGGCTACATCCGCGTTGAGGTGGAGCGAAAACAGTGAGGAACAGGCCCCTCTGTAGACATGAAGTGTGATAAATGTACTAAAAATGTAAGAAAAATCCTTTGTCCTTGGCTAACTTGTTTCCCCCTACCCCTTTAGCCTTTTGACTGAGTTGTGATAACGCTGATAGGAGTCGTTTTTAAGGGATTTTTTTGTATGAAGTATTGGATGTGACGCTGAACTCTTTTTCATGTAGAAATGCACTAAAAAGCAGAAAGATACTGAAAACGAAAGTCTGGTCAACGTCTCGAAAAGCCCCATCAGCGACAATGATGAGGTGAGGCCACCCGGAGAGAAGTGAATATTTTATGGGCGAGACTTTACATGATTTCTAAACGCATTTTCTTTACTTACAGGAAAGTGAATTTCACAAACTAGCAAATGCCAAAATATTTCTTAGTGACTGCTTGGCGTGTGATAATTGTGTAACATCAGCAGAAAGTCTGCAGATTGCCCGACAGTGTCAGGAGGAGTTTCTCTCCGTCCTCAGCCTGAACCAGGTAAAATAAAACGCCGTTCGGCCCCTTAAACTCCGTCTTGCGCAGGTTGGGCCAGACTTTGTTGACAAAACATAGGCGGGTTTGAATGTGTGTATACCTTTTATTGATTTGGGATGAAAAAACCCAGCACTTTGTCAGAAGGCAATGATGGTGAGTTGCCAGTCATTGCAACTTGGTGAATGTTAATCTATTAATCTCGCTGTGTATTTCAAGCAAAACGGTATTTACAAATACAGTAACAATCTGCTCTAGGAAGTTATGGGTGGTATTGTATCGTCTGAGGACCCCTTTTGTAAAATTTACATTCCTTCTATAATATTCAACCTCAATATTTGGTAAAGGAACAATTAACTTTGTGTAGTCTCCTCTAGTAAATTACCTGCAATGGTTTTTAAATATTTGTGGTGTTACTGTCACTTTCTGTATCTTCTCCCAATCTTTTTGTATTTTATTCATATTTGTATTTTAACATTAGTTCACCCTGTTTGTTTGCCCACTGTACACTCTCTTTCAAACAAGGAAGAGAGAAAGAAAGTCTATTGATTACATCATTCGCAAAAATCCCAGTTTCCTCCTTGCCCTTGTACTACCATCATCACTCCGCACTTCAAAACTTTCTTGAATTGGGAGTAAGGGCAAAAAATCCAACTGTGTTCAGTTGCGATTGCAGTAAAATACACCACTGACTTCTAGGCCATAGTCTTTTCAAATGTTTCTTGATGGCAATTTAATGCTTGAATTACCAGAGTACACATCTAACTTCTAAAGTACAGTGTCGGGCAGACGTGACCTTTATTTACTTCCTGCAGTAAGAATTTATGATTAATTTTGGGATGGTTTATAAGGAAGCAGTTTCAGAAAGGGAATTGCAATTTCATTCGCCAATTTGAGAAATTGACTCCTTTTTTTAAATAGCTGATCATTTTCCATGTCCATATTATGAAAAGATGAGCAACTTGTGCTACAGTGTTTGTCCCAATTTTACTTTCCCATGTTGTAAAGGCAAAAACATTGTTTATCCTTCAATAATTGGTAATTTCAATAATGTCTGTGTTTTAGATGCTGTGGTATAACTCCACTGTTCAACTTCAAGTGTACTGAAGGATCAAAAATTGCAAAGGAATTAGTAATATATGTTAAACTTAGCAACAAAATATTTGAAGTCTCTTTTATTTGGGTATTATCAATTCCATTTTCAATGCTTGATCTTTATATAATATACACGTGTGTCTGCCTGGCAACATCTCTTGCATATTTCCTCTCGACCCAATCTTCCTCTGAGCTGGTGGAGCAAAGGTGATTGTATCATTCATTACACCAGATCCATTGACAAAGGTCTGAATGTAGTTAAACTTTTGCCTATATCATTGGGACAGATTACGATCCAAGTCCTTTATTTGCAGGTGAGTTGTTTACATAGATTATGGGTTGTCTTCAAAGGCTAATGTGATCAAGTTGAAAACGATAGAGCTTCTTATGTCCATGGGCACAAGTCAATATAATATTTACTTACAGTTAGAGGGAATTAACAAGTGAACCATCAAAGAGGATTGAAAGCTATGTAGGTCAGCATCTGAATCAAAACTAAAAACAAGAATTTAAACTTGATTTTCTACTGGGATTTTATTTCAACTGTTTGTTTTTTAGATTAGATTAGATTAGACTTACAGTGTGGAAACAGGCCCTTCGGCCCAACAAGTCCACACCGACCCGCCGAAGCGCAACCCACCCATACCCTTACATTTACCCCTTACCTAACACTACGGGCAATTTAGCATGGCCAATTCACCTGACCCGCACATCTTTGTGACTGTGGGAGGAAACCGGAGCACCCGGAGGAAACCCACACAGACACGGGGAGAATGTGCAAACTCCACAGTCAGTCGCCTGAGTCGGGAATTGAACCCAGGTCTCTGGTGCTGTGAGGCAGCAGTGCTAACCACTGTGCCACCGTGCCGCCGTTTTGTTTTACAGAATTTTAATCAGTAAAATTAATAAGTTAAAACATCCATTGGGATTACCATTCAGTTGAATTAAACTCCCTTTTTTTTTAAACTATGTACCTATGAGACGATAACATTTGGTTGTTCTTACTGTGCACAATAGATGTTTTGAACGTTAGATGCAACCTTTTAATTATTGCAACTCTTTAGCATTCTATTCGTGGATTGCAAATGAGTTGAATAGATTTACCCAAACTAATACAATAAAGACTGTGTATTGATTTTCCTGATAATTGTAAAATGTTGGAATTTGAAGGGCAGCACACATTGATGTTTTGGATTTTGTGAATCTTAAGTATAAAGTAAGTGGGCTCGTTTTTAGGTTGGCATCAAGTAAACTACTATTGTATGCCTCTTTGAGTCATATGGATCTTTAAACTGCAAGGCATCACTTGTAACTTACCCTATGGCATATATGCTTAGTACAGTCAAATATCATCAGAACAGGTGCTCTAGATTTTGATTGCAATTAACATTAAATTTGTTAACTTGATTTTTGTTTTTATTCATTCATGGGTTGTGAGTCTCACCATCAATGCAATTGTTTATTGGCTATCCCTCTGCACTCTTGAAGTTGATCAGTTATTTTTTGGTGTAGGTGCACCACAGTGCTGTTAGAGGGGGTTCCAGGATTTTGATCCAATTCCATTGAATGGACAATGATATAGTTGCAAGTCAAGATGCTATATGGCTTTAAAGGAGAAATTGCAGACAGTGGTGTTCTCCTGTATCTGCTACCCTGGAGGTAGTAGTTGCTGATTTGAAAGTGCTGTCTGGGATATGATCCTGCAATGAATTGATTCCAATACAATTTTCTATAGTTTCATTCAGATGTGTATTTGCTTCCCAGATGCCAAATTTATTATTCGTGACATCAAGGTGGTGAGAATGTATTTATAAATATTAGTGATAGCTGTATCTTGTGGGCTGTGTAGAATATTTTTCTTGTTCCGGTCCTTCTGAAATTAGCTCCTCCAACTCTGCCACAAATAATGCAGATTATTTTTGTTCAGTTTTCTTCCCCCTCCCACTAAAGTTGATGACTTCTGAGTTGCATTATCTGGCAGCTGACTTCTTTGTCACCCAGGTCTGAGGTTTTAGAGAGTCAGTAAACTGTCTGTGAAGGGCATCATAGGTGGGCCTATTTCAGAGGCATCATATAATGATACTTGCAGTGCCCCACAGAGATGAGCCAATCCTGAGGTTTTAGAAATGTAATCTGACTTCATTTTAAACAAATTTCTACTTCAGTTAATATTAACTATTTCTGTTAAATCTGTGTACACTTTTCTGTTATTTTTACTTCCACGTTATGACATGCCTTTTCAGCTGCTTCAGAAACCTAACTCCGGTCCACTGCTCCCCCACCACCACTCAGCCACTGCTCCTGGAAGCTTTATCCATGATTTTGCTGTTGAAAGACTCCACTTCTTTTAATGCTGTGGACAGCAGTTTCCCAAACCACCACCTGATGCACATTTTGAGTCTGTGGGATGCATTTGAAGCTGCTCTTTAAGTATAAAGTAACTACTTATTGATTAATGGGTTTGACTAATGGATATGTCCTTTTATTTGTAGAGATGTGATGTGTTCAAACACAAAGTGCTGGTAGTTTCAATTTCCCCTCAGTCGGTGCCGTATTTTGCTGCTAAACATTGTATAAATGTTACTGATGTAATCCAAAGACTTTCTGGATTCTTGAAAGGCCTTGGTAAGTCAAATTGTTCTTAATAGTTTTGTTCTTTTTGCCTCTGATCAGCTGATGGATGCAACATCAAAGTGGAAGTTAATGTAGATCTGCGCTTTGATTTTGAATTGCAAATTATAAAATCTTTTTGTTTTGAGTAAAACAAACCGGAGATAATTTAAATCTGTGATATTTTCATGAGCTATGAATAATTTACAAACATTCTTTGCAAAAATGTCCATGTCTCAACATTACCTTTGATCTTATGATGTAATATTTCACTCAGTCAGTTGTCAACAAGTTTTTTTTTACATTTTGCTTTAAGCACTGATTTTAAAGCAATACGCCACAAAATTCTGTGGCAGCTTAAATGATTAACAACATTGCTATTTGGTACACTCTGTCTGTAATTTGAATTTCTGTACTTAAGCTAGTTTTAAAGTGGAGTTGCCTCTTTATTAGCATTTCCGTCTCTCCTTGGTTTTCAAAGTGTAGTCACAGGTCTCTCCTACAGATATTAATGGATCTTCATTTAAACTGCCATTCCCATACTTTGCATTCACACTGGTGAACAAATCAATATGAGTGGAGAACGTAAAGATCATATATTTCTAGCCAATTGTTACATTACTTCTCTGCTATGCTGAAGCAGTTTTCAATTAAATGTTCCAAAGACTATGTTGCTCAGAGATGAATTGACTGTCTCTCCATCAATATTAAATGCTTGGCTTTTCAGGAGTCCATTATGTCTTTAATATGACATTGGCAGCTGACTTCAGTCTTCTCGAGAGCCAGAGAGAATTTGTTCAGCGTTTTTACCAGAGAAGCCAAGACCAACATGCTTTACCAATGTTTGCCTCTGCTTGCCCAGGTAAGCCACTTCATAAATATTTTATACTAAATTTTACCTTAGCTGCTGAGGTAACAGCCCAAATGACAGAACTTCAAACTGCTGGTTTCACCTAATTTCTCTGCCATATATCAATGACTTTTGCATTTATAAAAGAAATAGTCACTGATGCCAATGAGTTACAATCTGTTTTGAAATTATACGTTTCGTTTCTGTTCAAATGTGTTTTTTTAAGGTTTGACCATACACCTGTAAAATGACACAACTGCCTCAGAATTGAATTAACAAATAGTGCTGATATAGATTTTGTTTTATAGTAGGTCTGCAACATATGCCACCTTTGTTAACAATATAAACACTGGTTGCCTGAGTGTGTACATCTATTAATCACAGTTTTAAATCAATCTCCATTATGACTAGAATATACTTTATGTAATTCATTTGGTGACCTTTTTCCAATTGAAAGCCCCTTTCTATTGCAATGGTCATCAATCCAATTTCTGTATATTCATTTCCCTATCCTTCTGTCCTCTGCCCACTGTATATATTTACTTTTGGACCTCAAAATATACAAGTTTTGAAATTTGTCCTGGTGACCAATGTGGCATACTTAACATGAACAGGCCTGTAAATCTGCACTGCCATTCACAAAGATCATGGCTGATCTGACTGTGATCGTAACTATATTTTCCTATTTTCTGATCCTCTCATTACCTTTTTGAGTCTTGGTCAATCAAAAATATGTCTAACTCGATTGAATATATAAAGGTACAGCCTCCACTGTTCACTGAGGTATGAGACTTGTTTTAGTGTATATTGGGTATATTTTCAGGCAAGCTGCATTTAAAGTTTGACAGTGTTTTATAACATAGAACAATACAGCGCAGTACAGGCCCTTCGGCCCTCGATGTTGCGCCGATCCAAGCCCACCTAACCTACACTAGCCCACTATCCTCCATATGTCTATCCAATGCCTGTTTAAATGCCCATAAAGAGGGAGAGTCCACCACTGCTACTGGCAGGGCATTCCATGAACTCACGACTCGCTGAGTAAAGAATCTACCCCTAACATCTGTCCTATACCTACCACCCCTTAATTTAAAGCTATGCCCCCTCATAATAGCTGACTCCATACATGGAAAAAGGTTCTCATGGACAACCCTATCTAAACCCCTAATCATCTTGTACACCTATCAAGTCACCTTCTTTTCTCCAATGAGAACAGCCCCAAGTGCCTCAGCCTTTCCTCATAGGATCTTCCTACCATACCAGGCAACTTCCTGGTAAACCACCTCTGCACCCGTTCTAGTGCCTCCACATCCTTACTATAGTATGGCGACCAAAACTGCACACAATAATCCAGATGCAGCTGCACCAGAGTCTTATACAACAGCAACATGAGATCAGGACTCCGGAACTCAATTCCTCTACCAATAAAAGCCAGTACGCCATATGCCTTCTTCACAGCACTATTTACCTGGGTGGCAACTTTCAGAGATCTGTGTACATGGACACCAAGATCCCTCTGCTCATCCACACTACCAAGTATCCGACCATTAACCCAATACCCCATCTTCTTGTTACTCTTACCAAAGTGAATTACTTCACACTTGGCTACATTGAACTCCATTTGCCACCTTTCTGCCCAGCTCTAGCTTATCTATATCCCGTTGTAACCTGCCACATCCTTCCTCACTGTCAACAACTCCACCGACTTTCGTATCATTCGCAAACTTGCTCACCCAACCTTCTAGCCCCTCCTTCAGGCCATTTATAAAAATGACAAACAGCAATGGTCCAAAAACAGATCCTTGCAGAACATCGCTGGTAACTGCACTCCAAGATGAACCTTTACCATCTACTACTACCCTCTGTCGTCTTCCAGCCAGCCAATTCCTAATCCAAACCTCCAATTCACCCTCAATGCCATATCTCTGTATTTTTTGCAGTAGCCTATCTATAGTCATATATATATCTATATGACTATAATCTATAGTGGTCATTCATTATTGATGGGGTGACACCCTTTTAGCTTATAAGGAAATGATGGCTTGTACAATTTAATTTTGAATCGTTATTGAACTATTCATTTTTCATTTCAATATACAAATTGAAGCTCTTGGGGAAAATATCTGCCATTTATTGCCAAGGCCTATTTAATAAATGTTAAACTAATACAATAGAAACTAGCACAAACAAAGGGCCTACGTGATTCATTTGCCAGATTTTTGTTATGCAATCTAAAATCGAGCTCCTTGTCCCACCCCCTTCCCAGATTCTCTTTTTCACTGCTTCAAGTATTAATCTAATTTTCACAATGGTCTTCACAATGTAACAACTCTGTGCAGAAAGAAATTTTATCAGAGCCCCTTTCACCTTCTGTAAATATGTGGCCACTTGTCACTAATCATCCTGTGTTAAAGCTTTTGATTTTTTAAAAACATCAGTTAAATCTCTTTGTTCCAGTGAAAATATTGGTCTCTCTCTGAAACCTCTATAGTAATTCCCTGACTCCTAGTCCACTGAGAGATTCAAATTTTGTCATAATCAAATATTGAGAAACCAAGTGTTTTATGCTAGTTTGGATATGAAAAATCAATTTTTCATTGTAGCTTGATTATTTTAAGACAAAATCTCTCAAATGTAACAAAGCAAGATCAAACAGTGTCATTGATGTACTGTTAGATAAAGAGCTGGACATTGCTATCTATGAATAATTGCTTAAGGAAAGGGAATTATAGCTATCCCCCTCAGCACTCTTAATGTGTTCTGAGAAGAAATGGCATAATAAGTGGAAATCAGTTTCCCAACAGAAATGGTTAAATTTCCTGGCCTGTAATTTTACAGTGAAAGGCTCTTTAACTATCATGAACTTAACTGACCCAGAAAATTTTACTTTTTTCAATTTACTGACTGCTTACCAACCCTCCCACTTACCACCTTCCCAATCAGCCCCTCATTTGTTGCCTCTTTTTATTTGCTGCTTCACTCTGACCCACTCAGTTGTCACATGTCCTGACTTACATTCTGTTTCTTTCCAATGTTCTCAATCTGCCATACCTTCTGACATTTTTGGCCCTCCCACTAACTCACTTCATCCTTCAGGAACCCTCCTTGCTGCTTGCTCTCATTTTCTCATGGTCAGTCGTTGCACTCATGCTCTTCATCGTCCAAACCCTCACTCATAGCTAGACAATACAAGACAACATGAGGAACTGCCAGTGGGAAAGAGGGAGCAGAATGGTTGGAGATGGGTAGCAAATGGTAGGTCAGAGAGGGAAGAGGGGAATCCAAACAGGTGATGAGTGGCAGTCCGATTCTTAAGCTCTGTTAAAATGGAAACACTCAATTAGAATGTACTTTAAATGTTGTGCGTCTTTTACTGTGGGGGTGGGGGGAATAACAGAGTAAGATTTCTTTTAAAATAATTATATTGTTTTTTAAAATTGAATTGACAGACCAATTCCATCATGTTACCTTTTAAGTGGGATTTTGTTTTCTCATTCCTACACAGTTTTGATCAACTGAACTATGATTTGGGCTAGGTTAGGTGAATATAGGATAATAAGTTAGGGGAGTGCGTCTGGGTAGGTTACTCTTTGGAGGGTCAGCGTGGATTTGTTGGGCCAAAGGGCCTGTTTTCACAGTGTAGGTATTCTATGATACTCATTGTGCTTCCTGCTCTGCAGTGTTTGCACACATCTACAAGTGAAAGGAAAAACAATTGGGTTGAAAGCAGTATGACATGGCTGTGCTGCAGCTTATAGGCTGTGTCCTCATTGAGGTCTGTCTCTCGAATATTACAGTTGTACACTTTTTTTTTAAATGTACTGTTTGAAAGGCCTGGCCATTCCTAATTATGAAGAATCACTTGAGGGAAGGGAAATACAGCTATCCCTGTTTTAACACTTAATGTGTTCCTATAAAATGGCATGCTAAAGGAGAATTCACTTCCCTGTCAGAAATTAAGTACTTTGGTATACTTCAGAATCGCAACAATAATTAGGCTAAAGTCGTTTGGTCTTATTTGCTTTCTGATGGAGGTATGTTGCACTTTCAGTAAAGCACTCTGCCTCTGGACCAAAACATTGCCAGAAATCATGGGCCAGGCAGTAGTTTTTAGTTTTTACACTGTCTTTCTTTCAGCATTTTGCTCTGACAGAAACCACCTATCAGTAGCTACATAATATATACCATCTCAGAATACTTCTATCTTAATACAAAAATCCAGTACAGCTCATCTCTGACACCAAGAGTAGCTGTCTGGTGAGCGAGCGTATTTAAAGTCAATTTTTTTTAAACAAAAATGCTATCTCCACTTGAATAAAATGTCAAGTTTGGGTTGGTTTGTACTATGATACAAATTTTGCGAAGAAGTCAGTTTTTAAGAGAACTCCCTTTGTACTAGGATCCGTGTTTCATATTTCGATGTATTGAGATCTGAGGGAAAGTGGCTGGCTGTTGGAGCAAGGGCACCATGAGGCGAGAAGCGTTCTGAGCAGGGGGGTGACAGCCGGGGACCTGGAACTAGAGCAAAGGGCTGGGGATTGGTAAGACTTTAGGGACAATTGGTGTGCGGAACTTCAAGGTGCTATTTGAGGGGGAAGAGTTGGAGGCTGTATGTGAGGCCTACTATAGCAAGAATCTTGGAGGATGTGATATTGAGGGGGAGGGAGACAATCTGATCGTAGGATTGAAGGTGGGAGACATGCATGACCCTGTGACTATGCACATGCCTGTATGTGTTCACAGACCACAGTAATATTTTAGTGGAGCAATGTTACCAGTCATCTCACCTGACCATTTGACCATGCCCAAGCCTGTGTTTCATTGTGTATAAAGGTGAAGTTGAGGTATTGGAGAGAGGTGTAAAATTCCAATACATTCATCTACACAGCCCTCAAACATCACTCGACAGTCCAGTTTGCAACCTACAGACTATCAGAATGCATTGAACCAGGGTGGAAGCAAGTCGTTCATGGACAAAGGGGCTGAGTGAGAAGAACTGATTGAGATTATGCTTATCGCATACATACCAATGCTTAACACTTACAGGCATTACAAATTTCAGTTCTGCTTTAAATATCCTGTGGTGTTCAACATCACTTTAATTTTTATTAAATCTTTAAGCATCATATGATGAGTGCCTGTGTTGCCCAATAACAGGTTATAATAACATATCCAAAGAGCATGACTATAGTTTGCAATGCAGATCTCATACTGTTTGGTTGGAGCCAAAACTCTAAGGAAAGCCAGAAAGAAATTGTTAAACTGGTCAATTGTACTACAAGAATTGAATGTGCTTACATAGAAAAATACAGCGCAGTACAGGCCCTTCGGCCCTCGATGTTGCGCCTATCCAAGCTCACCTAACCTACACTAGCCCTCTATCCTCCAAATGCTTATCCAATGCTTAGTTATAGAGGGAATCACAGTTTTAGTTCCTTCATATAGATAATTAATTTTTTGCCATTTTATGCCTACTAATGGAGTGACTCAATTTTTTTCCAACTCAGCTTTTGTCTTTATGACATTTTACAAATTGGATCATTGTCTTTCAGTTTCAGTGTGACTTACACATTTAAAATAAGCATCTGATTTTTTTTTTCCCTGACAAATGTTTAAGTATCTATGTTGGGGAAGCTTTGTTTCAGTCTTTTGAAGCATCAGGCAATCCCAGCAGTCTGCAGGAGACTTTTCACCTGCTAACTATCTAAGGAGCGGAGAGGTTGCCAGATATCTCCCAACTTTCCCAGGAATTCCAATCTAAGACAATGACCGTTACAATTGTCAGGACTACTAGACAGTAATACTCTAGATATGACACATCCATATATAACTTGTCAGCAACCAATATAAAACCATATTTGAATGAGCATCCGTAATTCCTTTTCCAATTAATCACTGAATATTGCAGTCATGACTGAGATACTAGAAACCGATAATGTCACCGTTGTTTTACAAGGCCATAGTGCTGCTCTTTTTAGAGATTTAACGGGAGGGTCAAGAAGGAGAATTTTTTCATAGTAACCTTGAATATTCTGGGAATTGAATCCATACAATTGACATCACTTTGTATCACAAACCAGCCATCCAGCCAACTGAGCTAAAGTGACCCCCTTGGAAACTGGTCTGACGAACCTCTGTGGCTGTTGATGTAGCAAGTGTATTCCTAATCTTTTGCAGGCTGGATTCGCTATGCTGAAAAAGCCCTAGGCAGCCTTGTACTTCCCCACATCTGCACTGCTAAGTCCCCACAGCAGGTCATGGGCTCACTGATAAAGGACTATTTTGCCAAAAAGCAGGTAAGGGAGTAAAAACATTATTTGTTTAACAGTGGTCAAGGTTAACGGTATTAATCATTAGTGTTTGCATTTGGTTTTTCCTGTTCTTGTCCTGGTCAATATCACTCACGCAATTGAAACTACATGTTTAAAAACAACACCTAACGTGCATACTGACCTTGAGTTGCTGTGATGGAGCTCTGGCACAGAATGACAACCGTGTTGGTCAACATTTCACTGCTTTCAGGCCATGAGTCATTTGTGCAGTATGAAGTTGCTTTGCTATTCCCTTATGGAGCTCTGCACCTTTTTTGACAACCAAGACTATTATAAGACTAACCACCTTCATTACTTCCATTGCTCATGGCATGCTGCTGAGCTCCCAGAGATAGCAGTCAGTTTGCACCAATCATAATCAGCTGAAGGGCTTAATCACGGTACTTTCCAGCAGTTG
Organism: Hemiscyllium ocellatum; assembly: GCF_020745735.1. Lineage (NCBI taxonomy): Eukaryota > Metazoa > Chordata > Chondrichthyes > Orectolobiformes > Hemiscylliidae > Hemiscyllium > Hemiscyllium ocellatum. Next base: position 34,255,999 of record NC_083425.1, read on the forward strand.
AAAGGTTTCAACTGAAGAACTTTTGTTGAGAAAAGGCAGGTATTAGAGCTGTAATGGATCATTAGTTCCCTCTTAACACACAATGAATTATCAAAATGCTGGATAACAGCAACTCATTAGTCTGACTGTTCAATCAGTATATTTTTCTTCCAGTATGCGCTGCCATTAGTCATGTTTTTATACAGTAAATTCTGAATGTAATGCTTTGATGCAATTAGAGCCAAAAGAAATGTCTACCACTTTTTTTTTGAGGATAAAATGTGGAGAATCCTTTCCAGTTGGTGAAAGGATTGAGAGCCAGATGGTCAGGGGAAATGTAGTTGGCATGAGATGTAATAGCAGCGTGATCAATCTTTGTTCAGCGAATGATTCCGTTATGGAATTCATTGCCTGTGTATATAGTGGTGCAGGATCAATTTTCCTTTTAAAAGGAAATTGCAGAGCTACAGGGAAAAGTCAAGAGTATCACTAAATGAGTTCCTTCATCAGAAGGTTTGATGAGCCAAATGACTGCCTCCTAATGCTGTAATCGTGCAATGATTTTGCAAAAGTTGTAAATGGTCTCTGTGCTGTAAGTTTCTTTCTGAATAATGTTGGTTGAATGCAGGTAGAAAATATTAACAATAATAATTTAATTGTTTTTTAACTTGGAACTCAGTCTATGTACAGTGACACAAATAATTCAGCATGCATTCTGTACATGTTTAACAGCTGTTGGTATATATCAACATTCAGTACATAGCAACAGAGCAGAACTGAGTTATTTTGAACTTTTTTCTTGCAGCATCTCACCCCAGATAAGATCTTCCATCTAGTTATAACCCCTTGTTATGATAAAAAATTGGAGGCACTTGGAGAAGACTTTTACAGCAGTATTTACAAAATACAAGGTGTTGACTGTGTATTAACTTCAGGTAACATTACCACAATAGTTTTTTGGAAGCTTACTTTCTAACCCTTTGTTTAAAAAAAATGAAAAAATATTAATTGTTTCTCAAACAGAAAATGGGATAGGTCAATATATAAACAAGGAAGGAAAAACAATAAGGTGTAATTAAGTGGAGAATGAGTTGATGAAATGTTATGCAAAATGTTTGTCCCTTTAGAAATTTTGGAATTTTCTGTGTTAACTAGTTTCAGATTTACTGTATTTATAATAAATTAAACATTGTAGTTTTTTTTTGGTAGCGTCTGCCAAATTGGAGAGGATTCAGAAAAGATATACCAGGATATTGCTGAGACTGGAGGGTTTGAGTTACATGGAGAGATGGACTTTTTTTTTTATTTCACTAAGTGTATGACGTTGAAGGGTGACCTTCTAGAGGTTTATACAATCATGAGGAACATGTACAAGATGAATAGCAACGGTCTTCTCCCTCAGGTAGGGTAATATTTTAAAGGTGAGAGGAAAAGGTTTAAAAGGGACTTGAAGGGCATGCAGGTTAGTGTGTAGGGAATGTAGATCTGGGAGAAATAGTAAATTCAGGTAGAGTTACAACACTTCAAAGACGTTTTGGACAGATACATGAAAAGGAAAGGTTTAGAGTGATATGGGCGAAATGCAGGCAAATGGGACTGATTTAGTTTGAGAAACCTGTTCAACATGGAAATGTTCAACCAAAGGGTCTGCTTCTTTGATGACTTCATCCGACCTAATCCCAATCTGACACACTTTCCCACATATGAAGCCATGTCGACTATCCCTCGTCAGTTTTTGCGCTTCCAATTGCATATTATTCAATTTGTACCATGTCTCGCAAACATGTTTTCTGCTGATTAGGTGGGGCTCTGTTTTGGTCTGAACCTGATAACAACATGACATGGAGCTAATTACTTTTAATTATACACTAAGACTTTTATTCAGAGTCTAACCAGTAGTCAGACTAAGTATTTGGTTATTTTTAAGTGCAATTGGTAAGTTCATAGAGGTTAAAGACATTGAGTCCAGCATTTCATGATGGATGTGATTTCACTTTCCAACTATAACTGTTTTTAATTTTAAGTACACACGTACAGCTCTTACGGTTTTGTAGACTTTATATTTAATAATGCATCTCCCATGACTTTCTCAAGTTGAAGATGAGAATATGCATTACAAGAGAAACAGGTTATAAATATGTCAGTTTTGTTGCTTGAGAGGCATATCATAATCATGCATACAGCTTGGTCTATGGTGCTGTTTAGGTAGGGTTTGATAGTATGTAGGGTGTGGTCACAGGCAGCGAGGGTGGGTTGTCAAAACTGGAGATAGGGATTCAAGTTTTCACTAGGAAAGTATTGAAAATTTCTGACTTGGTACACAAATGTAAGATACTGTGTGCAACCTTCTTTGGAAATGAGACGCTTCCGAAAAGAGAAATAAGTGAGAAAGCTCGGCTGTAATAAAAGTTGAAGTGACAGCAACTTGTGAAAAGAATGACTGACTTTAAGGGGCTGGTGTTGGACTGGGGTGGACAAAGTTTAAAAATCGCACAACACTGGGTTATAGTCCAACAGGTTTATTTGGAGGCACTCCCTTTCAAAGGACCACCTGATGAAGCAGCACTTCGGAAGCAAGTCCTGTTGGACTGTAACCTGATGTTGTGTGATTTTTAACTTTGAGAAGAAATTATTGAAACTTTGGGGTTTAATGTATCACCCATTTGTGCAGGTTATTTTGTACAGTTTCCAAAATAAAAATAGTGAATGCTCACACTCATCCCTCAAAAACCAATGAGTTTCATGCCCTTGCTTAAAAGACATGAGAGAAGTTTGGTTTTAAGGAACATTTCTTTTTGACAGTGGAGGAGGCCAGAGTTGAAATTAAGAGCACAATTGGGTGAGATGATGAGTGTAAAAGGCTGAAGAAAACTTTGAAAACTAAAGTATGGGGAAATAAACCTAAAGTAATGGAAAGTTGGAGGAAATAAAGAGCACGGGCAGCTGGAGAGTTGTTGGAGTCAGCCTAGGACATGTAGAAATTGGGTGGGATGTCAGAACAACTGGAGTCATCCATGTAATTGCATTATTTTCTCTGGTGGCAACATTAACATAACTGCTCTCAAATTGTTGCTACATTAAATTTGCAGCTTTTAATTTTGAAGCTAAAAATGTGACTCATATGCAAATTTAAATCAGCTGTTACTGTGGTAGGTGATGGCTCTACTCATGGGATATTTGTCACAAATTATTTGTCACTTCCAAAATTACATCTAACCAAATAGATTGGCTTTTATAACTCCTACAACCTACTGGAGGCCAAGCTGTAGCAGACAGTGGTGAATCAGTGTATGTTGTCTATCTGGGCTTCCAAAAGTCTTTTGCCAAGGTTTCACATGAGATTTAGTAAGCAAGATTAAAGCTCAGAATATTGGAGGTAATTAGTGGCATGGATAGAGAACTGATTTGGCAGGCAGGAAGCAGAGGGATGGAATAAATGGGTACTCTTCAGTGTGGCAGGTAATGACAAGTGGGATGCTGCAGAGTTCAGTGCTAGGACCTCAGCTGTTTGCAATATACACCAATGACTTGGATGAAGGAATTCAATGCCGTATCTCCAAATTTACAGGTAACGCTAAGCTGGGTGGCAGTGTGTGCTGTGAGCAGGATGCTAAGGGGCTGCAGGGTGACTTGGACAGACTGGTTGAGTCGGCAAATACAGAGGAAACTCAATTATCGGAAGGACATGGGCAGGGAGTATTTCATTTGATCAAATTCCGGATAATCGGATGCTGGATAAGAGTTTAACCAAGCATCGGGACCTTGTGATCTTGCTGGGTTATCCGACATTCAGATAGAGATTCCTCTGTACTTGGCAAATGCAATATAATGTGGATAAACATGAGGTTATCCAATTTGGTCACAAAAACAGGAAGACATCTGAATGATGGCACTTCAGAAAAAGATGAGATGCTACGCAACCTGGGTGTCCATGGTGAAACAGTCCCTGACGGTTGACGAACAGGTGCAGCAGGCAGTGAGGAAAGCTGATGGCAAGCTCTCCTTCACAGTGAGAAAACCCTTTGTCTGAAACGCCAATCTTCCTGCTCCTCAGATGATGCCTGACCTGCTGTGCTTTTCCTGCACCACTCTAATCTTGACTATAATCTCCAGCATCTGCAGTACCCACTTTCGCCTTGCTATTAAGGGAGTCCAGCAAAGGTTCACCAAACTGATTCCTGGGATAGCAGGACTGACTGGAAGGAAGACTGGGCTTGTATTTGCTGGCATTTCGAGGAACGGTAGGGGGCAGCTCATAAAAACACACTGGACTGGCTAGATGAGGGACGAATGTTTCCAATGTTGAGAAAATCTATAAGAACGCAGTGTTAAAGGTTTAAGTGAAGAGGGATTTAAGTGCGTACAATAAAATTTTCTGATTCAGTATGTGGATGTACTAGAGAAGGTGCAAAACTTGACCTACTGTTGGGAAATAAGGCAGGGCAGGTGACTGAGGTGTCAGTGCAGGAGCACTTTGGGACCAGCAACCGTAATTCTATCAGTTTTAAAATAGTGGTAGAAAAGGTTAGACCATACTTAAAAATTGAAGTTCTAAATTGGGGAAAAGCCAATTTTGATAGTATTAGGCATGAACTTTCAAAAGCTGATTGGGGCAAATATTCGCAGGTAAAGGGACAGATGCAAAATGGGAAGCCTTCAGTAATGAGATAATGAGAATCCAGAGAAAGTATATTCTTGTCAGGGTGAAAGGAAAGATATAGGGAATGCTGTATGACTAAAGAATTGAGGGTTCTGTTAAGAAAAAGAAGGAAGCAAATATCAGGTATAGACAGAATATATCGAGTGAATCCTTAGAGTATAAAGGAAGTAGGAGTATACTTAAGAGGGAAATCAGGATGGCAAAAAGGGGACATGAGAGAGCTTTGGCAAATAGAGTTAAGGAGAATCCAAAGGGTTTTTACAAATATATTAAGGACAAAAGGCTAACTAGGGAGAGAATAGGGCCCCTCAAAGATCAGCAAGGCAGCCTTTGTGTGGAATCACAGGAAATGGGGGAGATACTAAATGAGTATTTTGCATCAATGTTTACTGTGGAAAAGGACATGGAAGACACAGAATGTAGGGAAATAGATGGTGACATCTTGTAAAATCTCCCCATTAGAGGAAGAAGTGCTGGATGTCTTGAAATGCATAAGTGGATAAATCCCCAGGAAGTGATCAGGTATACCCTAGAACTCTGGGAAGATAGGGAAGTGATTGGTGGGCCTCTTGCTGGGATGTTTGTATCATCGATAGTCACGGGTGAGGTGCTGGAAGACTGGAGGTTGGCTAACGTGGTGCCACTGTTTAAGAAAGGTGGTAAGGACAAGCCAGGGAACTATAGACCAGTGAGCCTGACCTCAGTGGTGGGCAAGTTGTTGGAGGGAAGCCTGAGGAACAGGATGTACATGTATTTGGAAAGGCAAGGACTGATTCTGAATAGTCAACATGGCTTTGTGCATGGAAAATCATGTCTCTCAAACTTGTTTTGAGGTTTTTGAAGTAACAGAGGATTGAGATCAGTGTAGTAGATGTGACCTATATGGACTTCAGTAAGGCATACAACAAGGTTCCCATGGGAGACTGATGAGCAAGGTTAGATCTCATGGAATATAGGGAGAGCTAGCCATTTGGATACAGAACTGGCTCAAAGGTAGAAGACGGAGGGTGATGGTGGAGGATTATTTTTCAGATTGGAAGCCTGTGACCAGTGGTATACCATAAGGATCGGTGCTGGGTCCACTACTTTTTGCCATTAATTTAAATGATGTGGATGTGAGCTTAACAGGTATAGTTAGTAAGTTTGTAGATGACACCAAATTTGAAGATGTAGTGGACAGTGAAGAGGGTTGCCTTATTACAACAGGATCTTGCTCAGATTGGCTGTGAAGTGGCAGATGGTGCTTAATTCAGATAAATGTAAGGTGCTGCATTTTGGGAAAGCAAATCTTAGCAGGACTTATACAGTTAGTTGTAAGGTCCTAGGGAGTGTTGCTGGACAAAGAGACCTTGAAGTGCAGGTTCATAGCTCCTTGGAAGTAGAGTTACAGGTAGATAGGATAGTGAAGGTGGTGCTTGGTATGCTTTCATTTATTGGTCAGAGTATTTGGGGGGAGGGGGGGGGGGGGTGTGGTTGGGAATGGGATTCTGAGATTGCAGGATCAGCCCTGATCATACTGCAGGCTCAAAGGGTCACATGACCACTTCCTGCGCCAACTTTCTATTTTTCTGTTTTTAAGCTGGAGACAAAACAGAGTTCTGTTTTTCAGAAATGTTTGAAGTGTATGTTAATTTTTTTTTCAGGTGAGATCATGCAAATGATGGAACAAAAAGGTCTCCTTTTGACAAAGGTGGAGCCAGCACCTTTAGACAATATGTAAGATCTTCATTTTTAATTTTACTTTTAACATGTTAATATATGTTGAGTTCTATATTTGTAAATAAACACATTTCTTTAATTTCTCTGGCAAAGATTTGAAGAAATCGGTGATGTGTGTATTGCAAGGCATGATGGGAGAGGATCTGATGGTTTTCTCGAACACATTTTTAAATATGCTGCTAAAGAAATCTTTGGGGTCGAGGTCAAAGAAATCACATACAAGACACTCAGGTAAATTTAGCCTATTAGAAACTTTCTGAAATGTTCGGTTTATTGTGATTATTATCCAGAGTGTCAGATTGCAATCCTTGCAAATGTATCAAGGATCCTGTATTCAAACCAGAGAACAAGCCAGTCTTTTGACAGTATTTTCCCCTTCTCATTTCAGCTGTTATTTAAAGTAACTGAGTGAGATTGCGATGTTGTGTTGTGCACATGTATCCTATCAGCATCAAAATAGTATTTTTGAGCATCTATTTATTCTTGATGTATTTCTGAGCTAAAGGACCATAAACTTAAACACAGACCTAGAATCTGAGCACTTGGTTGCTGCCAATACACACCAGAAAATAAAAGAGTCCAGTCTACCCACATTTTGTGCTGTTGTGGATTTATAAAAACAACTGTATTTGAACCTCTTGAGGGAAAAAGAAAGGTATCGCAAATTTGTTGTCTTGCTCGCATGCAGGCTTTGTATGAGCAAATGACTTCTTTTTCCTGTTTTAGGAATAAAGACTTTCAGGAAGTCACTTTGGAAAAGGATGGTGAGATTGTTTTACGATTTGCAGCAACCTATGGATTCAGGAACATTCAAAATATGGTTTACAAACTGAAGAAAGGGAAGTTTCCTTATCACTTTGTTGAAGTTCTTGCATGTCCAGGAGGTAATGGTTTTTGACTTCCAGCCTTTCAATGTAATGCTTTAGCGACTGCAGTCGGTGGCTTGTAACCCACTTCCAGTGCATGGGAGAAGTTGCTGAAAATTGAGGAATTATTGCAGTTATTAGTGGGGAGTAAGAATTTGTGTGAAGTTGAATAATTAAAATGGACAAATTTGGAATATGATAGTAACAACAGTGCTGGTCAGATCAAAAAAACTCCAACATCCCTGAATCCATTTATCTAATGGAGGAAACGGAGGATTGATTAAATAATCCATCAGAATATTCTAATAATGGATAAAGACGGAAAAGGCAGAGAAGAATAAATTACAAGTAATTAGCAGGTAACAGAATTATCCTTAACAATTAAATTGTGCTCTTTTTGGCTGGTTTAGCTATTCACTAATTGGTTTTTGAGAGAGTGCATATAACTTCAAATTTAACTTTAATATTAGTTTTTAACAGCAGCAATGCACAACAAATGTTTCCAAATTTTTGATATCATAGACTTTTGCTGACTTGTGTAATTTCAGCCAGGTTCTTCATAGGCTTCTGCCATTCAGCACTAATCTCTTGATGGGAATATCAGCCACCGTCCCTGCTGTCAATTGTAATCCAGTATTTCTGTCTTGAATGCATAAGTATGAACTACAGGAGCAAGATTGCACTTTCCCTTTTAATCTTTCCAAGAATTGAATGCCCTATCTATCTTCACTGTATGAACTTGCACATAACTTGGGTCATACATTAGCATCAATTATTTATAACTTGCATATCTGTTTTCATTGCACAATAAGCATTTGATAATGGTTTTGCTGCCTTTACATTATGTGGATTTGCATACTTTTACTTTTGAAACAATCTCAAAATTCTTTACTGTAAAGGCTACTAGATCTCAGTGTGATATCTTATCAGAAATTAACTTTTTTTTTAATCCCCTGGAGGGTTTTGTTTTGAGCTCTAGCAAGATTTCTGTCCTCCCTTCACCTCACCTCATCCACCCCCCCCCCCCCCCACCCCCCCCCCCCCCCCCCCCCCCCCCCCCCCCCCCCCCCACCACCCCCAAACTCACCTCATTACCAATGCACCATGCCTCTGGAATTTCACTCATTTAACACCACATCCTTTCCCCCCACCCCACCCCATGCCACAAGTGGGAGTACTGGCCACTGCTCTGACCTTGAGGTTCCAGATATCATCAGCACCATCTTAAATCTCAGCAGAGCAGCTGGTCAAGTGCTGGTGGTCCATTTCTGCCCAGATCCTGTCAATTACTCCAGACTTGTTGGGCAGAGAAACTGGCACTCCCTCTTTGCAAACAGGGATGCACTCAGGAAGGCTGCTTCAACAGCACCTTCAAATCCAAAAATATCTACCACCTGGAAGGAGCAGGGCAACCGGCATGAGGGCACACCACGACTTGCAAGTTCCCCTCCAAGCCACACAACAGCTGACTTGGAATTATATGGGTGTACCTTCACTGTCACTGGGATGAAATTCTAAACACTCCAGCAGTGCTGTGGGTGTACCCACCCCCAAAGTTGCAGTTGTTCAGGAATATGGCCCATTGCCACCTTCTCATGGCCAACCACTTCTCAGATAAATACTGACGAGCCAGTGATGCCCATTCCTAGAACAAATAAAGATAAATAAACTTGTGTTTGAAAATGTGAATGAACCTGCCAATGTTTTTATTAGAAATGGGTTTTGCTGTGGATTTCACCTTTTTTTTTAGAATAGCATTTAGTTTCGCTTCAGGATTTTCATCCTTGGTCTTTTTATCTTGTGCTGGATTCAATCAATTTCCCATTTTACTTTAAATGAAATTTAAAACTAACAGCCTGTGCAGCTAGCGAAGGATTACTTAAACATTTCCCTTCAAGCGTCATTAAAAGGTCTTAAATGAGCTCTCCCTGTGGCAAAATTGATGTGAAAAGTGTCAACTTAGAACAGCTGTATTTCAGTAGGCTATATGTAATGTTAAGCAGCATTGTGATTTTAAAGCAATAAGGCAGTGAAGTTAAAGTTACAAATTCTAATTAGGTTCAGTACCTTTTTTTTTAAATGCATGAACAGAACTTCTATACGAAGTCACTTGTAATGACAACTTGATTTGTTTCTCCATAGACTTGGAGTAATGATTTAAAGCTTTTTTCTTTGGAACTTTACTTTATGTTCATCTTAACGTTGAAACAAAATTTCTTCTCACTATGTAGGCAGTGACACTGACCCCAATCGTTAAGGCTACTGTGGAAATATTTATCTGTTCAACCTCCCCTCCCCACAGCTGAGGGAATTGCCTTCCTTTATTTCCTGTCTCCTTTCTTCTTTTATCATTCACTGTCCTCTTCCCCTCAATTTTGCATTTAATATTGACTCCACTGGAAGTGGAACTACTAAACAATCAAATTTTTCAAACATTGGGTGCTTATGAACAAATTAATTAAGAAATTAGGGATTGATCTGAAGTTGATGATTATGGTTTTGGCTAAACCATTTTTTTTCTTTGAAAATCAAAACCATGCTTTCACTGATTGCTAACATCACTATTCTTTTATTTTGATTGACTGACTCAAAAGGATGCCTCAATGGAAAAGGTCAAGCGATGACCGAGGATAGGAAGATGGATAAGGACTTGCTGCACCAGATGGAGGCTGTGTACACCAGTCAGCCTGTCCAAGTCCCAGAAACTAACATGCATGTCCAAATGCTCTATCAGGAATGGTTGGAGGGAAGAAATTCCACTAAAGTTCAAGAGGTCCTGCATAGAGAGTACCACGCAATGAGTGAAATGTCAAATAGCATAGACATGAAGTGGTAGGCCATCTGGTTCTGGACCATAGGATTTTTGTAATCCCAGTTCAGGATTCAGAATTTCCCCAGGGAACGTTGGTACAGTTTGTACTAATAAAGGTGCAATTTAAACAACAAACCTTTAGCCACTGAGATACTAAATGTTACACTTTTTTCTCATGGTAAGGAATGCAGACTTAAAATATGTAATTATCCAGGACTTTGTTCTTCATGGATACCTTTGGGATATGCTTGTCTTTGAAGCCACTTGATGGATGTAACCATTCTTTGTGCTTGCTTCCATATGAATATAGCCATGACTTGGCCAGATTATAATACATAATTGTGTTTTCTCAAGGAGAAATTAGGGATCATCAGTGATGTAAAAATAGTACTTTTGACAATTCTTCAGATGCTGTTCATCCTTAGAATGCCTCTTTACAGATTATACAATTTCAATGTTTTTTGTTGGGTTTTGAGAAGGGGGAGTTGTCTAGAACTGAAGGAACTAAATTGATGCTCAACTTTGAAACTATGAAGAGAAATGTGCATACCAAATATTTGATTACACCTACAAGCACTTCACAGTTGAAAACATTCAGGACTTTATCTGTGGTTAAGATGTCTGTTTGTTACAATGCAAATCTAAGCTGGATAACTCAGTTATTTGTTTTCAAATTCAGTTGGTTTAAGGTAAACTCTCTTTTTATTTTACAGTCCTGTGTGTTCCTGTAGTAGACCTTTTTTTAATATATAATCTGTCAATTGTAAAGATGCAATTCTGAAGTTTAATACTTACTCCATTAGCAATAGTCTGATGACTCAATTGAATGTAGTCTTCAAATCTATCCAACTCATTTGAAATGGTGCGTATTCCAAACAGACTAGCACTTTACATGCTAACAAGTACACTTATTTATATTTAATGGTACAAAAATTAGTAATGTTTCAATTACCCTTCATTAGAGCAGTTGAGTGACTGAAGTAATTTCTGCTCTTTCATGAAAGAAGTTTGCCTTTGTAAAGTGTTTTTTTTTCCCCCTGTTTTCATTTATTCTAATTCAAATGTTTCAGTTTGCCTTGAGTTTATAAAATGAACTATTTCTGTTTATGCTATTGTTGTTCTGTTTCTAATGCCCGTTTTATATGGCAGGTATGAAAAACAATGCTTCACTCAATCCTGCACTACCTTCCTTGCACTTCCTAATTCTGATTATTATACCTTTTTCTAATCAACATACCATCTTACCATAACAATCATTAATATAACATGCCAGTAAATTGGGCATATCTGAAACAGATGCAAAAATGTTTAACATATAGAGGTTTACAAAATTGAGGGACATGGAGAGGATAAATAAATAAAGTCTTTTCCCTGGCGTCGAGGAGTCTGGAACTAGAGGGTATAGGCTTAGAGTGAGATGGGAAAGATATAAAAGAGACCTAAGGGGCAACTTTTTCACGCAGAGGGAATGAACTGTATGGAGGTGTGTGGAATGAACTGCCAGAGGAAGTGGTGGAGACTGGTACAACCACACCATTTAAAAGGCATTTGGATGGGTTTACGAATAGGAAGGGTTTGGAGGGATATGGGCCGGGTGCTGGCAGTTGGGACTAGATTGGTTTGGGATATCTGGTCAGCATGGACAGGTTGGACCAAAAGGTCTGTTTTCATGCTGTACATCTCTGACTCTATATACTACTAAAAGTATGCAACGTTGCAATTTGGTTTGTTGTTGAACATTAACAAATGCAATATCAAAAGATATCAATGCATTGCTTCAACCTAAAATATGACTTCTTTAATGAGTCATTTTTAATTGAAATGACTTGCTTCATCCTTTTAGGAAAATAAGACATTTATCTGTCCACCTAACCCCACATTCCTATGAAAAGAAATTGGTGTTTTATGTATGCCACTGATTTGTTACTCATTATAATGAGTTTACACCCATTAGCCTTTCACCATAAAGTCATTCTGTCCTTGAAACTGAGCATTAAAACATGGGAGTTTTGTACTGGTGCTAATGTTAAGAAATTGAATCAGACACTTCAGTATATCAGACATATTTCTTTTGCAACTAAATATTGTAGTTGGAGCTGTAACCATTTGTACCCCAACTCAAATATGACTGTGAACACTGTAACATTCTCTAATCTCAACTCATGTAGGTTGTACATGTCTTGCTGCCACGTTTAAAACTAATGGATTTTCATTTGTAAATTTTAATTTGAAAATTAACTGTAGTTGCATTGTTTTAATATGCTTGGTATAAGTAAACTTGTGTAAAATAACATGTGAAAAATAAACACATTCCCGCTCTATGATAAAGGCTCCTCACCAAGAGCTGGCTGCAGATCTGGTATGAGTTGACTTTCAAGAATATCATGCAATAAAATACAATAGATTAGACCCACACTTCTCAACATTCAGTCTGAATCTGATGCAAACTTGTTTTCCTGGTAGCTTCCTGTGAGAATCCATAAGTTGGAATGGTGACGGATGCTCGGCCCAAAACATCCAAGTTTCCATCCTTGTGGCTTTATGTCCACTTACTCAGTTACAAAGATGTGACTTTACTGAAATGCTTGACACCTTTAAATGCACATTTCAGTTCTAATGACAAAGCTGATTTGAGGTCAAACACTCATTGGCAGGCTTATTTGTCACTGATTACAGAGGGTCAAAATGTGTGGTGCTGGAAAAGCACAGCTGCTCAGACAGCATCCAAGGAACAGGAGCATTTATGTTTTGAGCACAAGCCCTTCATCAGGCATGTGGAGGGGAAAGGGGGCTGAGATATATTTCTCTCTGCTCCACCCTCACAGCCTGATGAAGGGATTATGCTCGAAACATTGACTCTCCTGTTCCTCGCCTGCTGCCTGACCAGCTGTGCTTTTCTAGCACCACACTCTTCAACTTTATTCAGAATGTGTACTATTATAAAAATGGAGTGAAATTTCAGCAAATTCCATACAAGGTCCATTTAAGTGAGTGTTTTTTGATAATTGAGAATACTGAGCAGGAAGCAGCGATGTGGTTAAATCTAAGTTGATATTTTGGATCTGCAACTTTTAATCAGAATATATCACGTCCTGAAACAATCTTGCTTTTTCTGCAATTGCTCCACTTGCTGAGTTTTTGCAGCATTTTCAATTTTATTTCTGATTTGTAGCGTCCACAGGCTTTTCTTCTAAATGTCTTGGTGGTTTTCACTGCCTGAACTGAAACCTTTGAAATGAATAATGTGCTGCAATATGCTGGGCCGACTGTTTTTGGAAGCACAGAATTTGAGCCCAGATACAGTAATTACTTATTGTTAATTTCTTTAAATGATACGGATATAGGATCTACACTTAAATATGTCTTCCAGCCTGTTCAATGCAGTTTATTAATCAGAATTTTTGGTTTTTAAAAATAAAATATTTAATTCCTTCGGAGTGCCGCAATAGACACAAGGAGCCAAATGGGCTCCTGATATTCTAAGATCCTGAAGTAGGGATGAGGGGATTAGTATGGTTAAAATTAAAGTGCAAGATTGCTTTGAAAGTGCTGTAATTAGATTTGTTTTTTCCCACATTGTAACATAACAGCCTGTATAACTATATGGCTCATTTCTCATCTACTGGCTCTATATAGCACTGGGAATCCAGACAAATGGTTGAGTTGCAATGGAATCTAGCAGATGTAAAGTTGAAATTTGTGGTAACAGCAGCCTTCATGAGGTTGAAAATCATAATTTTTGTGTAGAACACAGTGAAAGATTCTTCAGGTAGCCTCGCACTTATATAAATCTTGGTTTCAGCCATGCAGACAGAAGTGTTGTCTGCTTTAGCACAGCAATTGGTGTCAACAGGATTCTCTAACTTTAATCACTGTTCCTAGTTTGAGCATTAACGTTAAGTGACAGGTTGGTAAGTATACTTCGCCACCTGAACCAGTAATCACTTTCAGAACAGAAAATACAGGGCCAACTTGAGCATTCAAACCAACAAATGAATCTGTGTATGAAGGAATACAAGATGGTGTCGTGCTAGTTTCATGGTTTGTTGGGTAAGTAATGAGAACGTTATTCTCAGGACATCTAATGGATGGCTGTCAGATAAAAGAGGAGAGGTTTGTTTCCTGAAAGGAGTAAGGATATTATCATAAACTGGAAGAAGTCTGTTCCTACAAGAAAGGGATCTCAAACTAAGCGTAAGTCATTACTAAGCAGGAGTGGGGACCCAAGAGGTCACTCATCACCTTTTTGATAGTCCATTGACAAAAGCATAAATGGCTTGAGTTAAAGGAGAGCTGGGTTTCTTTGTAGACTCTGGATAAGCATGGTGTAGTATGAAGGACAAATGAAAGGAGGAGTGTAGTTATCTTAATATGGGCTAATTAGCAAAACTTTGACATAGGCATGAGAAGGAAAAACTAAAGGAGCAAGAAGCGCTTCAAAAAGAGGTTGGCATGACACTGGGAATGACCCACATGGAGCAGGTTTTGCCTGACCATATGTCCATAATGCAGGATCATAGTAAGGATGAGAGGTGGAGTATTGGTCATATTATCAAAAAAAAAAGTAATTTTAAAAAAAGCTTATTTTGATCCAAATAACTATACCATGAGCTGTAAACAATGGACATTTTGCTTAAGGCATTAGGTACAACAATAATAATGCTGCACTTGTAAGGAACGGGGAGGTCAGCTGGAGTCATGTATCTGGAGGACTTTCAGAAAGAATTTGACATGAAGACCAACATTACCCACATTGTAGACATAATAGCCCTACTACGTTTTTGAACTCAAGAATTTGAACTGAAGTGCTAAAGCTCTTTCCTGTCTATCTTCCTCTTCCTGTGCAACTCCTCTCTGCAAAGTGTGAGAGTTGAAAATGAAATGAAAACTAATCTTTTAGTATATGGGAGAGTTCCTGAAAACTGCCTTGAGTGCACCAAGGGGAATTCAGACAGCTATAACAGTTCTTGGTAGACACTCCAGTGCCAAAAGCTTGTGTGTGTGAAGTTACTCTGTACACATAAGCCCAAAAGAGACAATCCACTACCCGTTTTCTTTTTCATGAGTTTAAGTATCGCCTCTTGAAAATACTTTAAAGTTGAAATTCTGTACAATGTTTTTATTATGCCTCCAATTTCCTCTTTTCCATTTATAGCAATAACGGTCTGTGAAAGCAGATTATTCATTGCTAAACAGAGCAAGGATATACTCTTAAGGCAATTTGAAAACTCAGAGAAATCAATTTAGTTGTTATGGAAACTAACTCACGGATTAGGATTGAGATAATATGGGGGCCACACGAAGTTGAAAATTATAAATTTGTGCTGGATACTCTGAATTTTTGAAATGTTATTTGCTTAGCTGGATGAGCTTCTTTCTTGCCTACACTTGAACTTGTCTTTGGTTATTTGGCCCACACAGGATAAAGAATGGTATTTTTTCCTAACAATGATTCCATATCTAGGGAATATATGATGCCTATTATCTTCTATGTTTGAACTGATCTATCCCCGGTATGAACAAGATGGCTATTTTCAGATTAAATCTCAAAACAGCAAAGGCATCCAATCATGTCCATTATAAACAAGTTGTTTAATGTTGTAATAATTTAAAAATGATTATTAGCAAGGTGAACTGGACGCATTATTAATTGAGGTATTGGTTTAACAATGCTACAATCCATCCTGCTTCCCTCCCCTCACCATAATACTTTCCATGAGATTGCCAAAGAGTCCATAACAATTTCAGGAAATTAGACCATTCTCATGATTTGGTCTTAAAGATAGCAAATGACGAGGCTAGGAAATAATGGATGATGAGTAAACATATACAGTTTGCTTTTCCATCAGTCCTTGAATATTGGCCATCAAGGGCTAATTGATATTTCAGTATCTAATGCTAAAAGACTTAATGAAGGGGAGCAGCAGAAAATGCACTTCCTTTATCGCATTTTTTCACTGTGTCTGCTCACAATGGCAGGCACACTCTCTCAACAAAACTGGACATTAGAAAGATGAGATTTAACACAGTGCATCCCCAGCTGAAGTTCCAAACCTACCCACTTGCCAAAACATCAGAGATGAAGTTGAGACCTGTGTTACGTGGAAACACTTTAATACAATTTAAGTAGGCATGTTCAGCACTTTGCTGACAAGTAGTGGAATCATAACTTCATGAAGTCAGTGCAAACCCTGTTAACACACTGCATGTCTGCAGTCCTTAAAGTTATGGTAGTCATAATATTGAACAGAAATTTCTGGGGCAATGTTTAATCCTCTTTGGATTTATTTAATCAAAAACAGTTACATTTGTTATGCCTTCTAACTAAAATCAAACAATGAAATGGAATAAACTATATCTCTGGTTTGAATGGGATAAAATTGGCACTTTGCACAATAGTGGAGTTGTGTGAACAAGAGCATTCTCAGTGTTATGTCTTCTGGATCCCATAAATTAGAAATAATCAGATTACTATTATTTGCTTTAATGTATTTCTTTCAGCTCTGCAAGTGACTGATAGACTGAGGTATTGTCACTCAGCACATGACTCAACAGTGAATGCAGTACCACAGGATATAACAATAATTAATTCCTGTCTTTACAATGAACATAACAATATAACAAAAAAGATAATTCCTCTTTATCGATACTACTGTTCTAATCATTAACTTTGTTTTCTTAACCAGAGAAGATTGGCAACTGGATTTTCTAAATAAACTGAAGAGCCTTTTATATCTTGCATTCTTTTCTTAGAAATATAAATATTCATTGTATCACTCTGGATCCGGTATTCATCAGTCTCAGTGATGAGCTGGCATGTTACACAAGCAACGCTGTTGCTCCTCATGCCAGAGGAGTCGTGATGGATGTTGCTAATTTTGTGTCACTTGGTGTTGTTGTTGATGTTATCTCACTGATTCATAATGTTCCTGGTTTTCTGGATCATCATTTCTGCTTGTCAAGTTGAGGTGTAGGTGGAACATGAACTCTGTTCCTTCTCAGCTAACTGGTTTCAGTCTCAATGGTTTATGACCTTTGTTAATAGCTGTTGCTGGGTTCCACATTTTCATGCTTGAATCCTGCATGCATCAAGGTTGTCTTCCAACAGAATGGGGACAGGTTTGGCATGGTTCCTGAAGCGTTGACCTCCCTATATCTATGCATCAGTGAGTTGTCTTACTGTCCTCCCAATCATTTGGAGGAAGTGTCTTTGTTTGGAGTGTTATCTTATACTTTTTTCCATTAAACAACTCTGAGCGCTATTTTATATTAGCCTGAGATGTGCCCAAAAAAATGACAATCAGTCCACATTTTGCTCTTCCTTAATCTCTTAGCATTTCAAAACAATTCTCTTGACTGTCTGGAATTGTCATTCTAACAATGTGGTGATGAAATGATGATGTTGAATCCATACTATTTAGCAAATTCATTTAACTCCCTGGTGACGAATGGGCATCCATATTATCCTTTCAGGAATCCCCTGCCCAATGAGTTGAGATGATGGTTGCTGCTCTCAAATATTTAATCTTCCAGATAAAAGGGAATGTTCGGTCGTAGTCTGCAATGATGAGATACAATTCTTAGTTATGTATGATTAAATCAAATTACACTGTATGGCATGGTCTTGGTGGTACATCAGTAGCTGTCATCTTTCGCTGACGTATATATTTCTATTTTCAGCATACAGTACATGTGGTCACCATTCTTTCAAAAACTTAGTAGAATTCTTTCCAGTGAACAGGCTCTGAATTCCCACTGCACCATTCTCATGTGGTCTCCGTGTTTCTCTGGAGAAACTCTTCTTCTATCACTTTGGACATGACTATTCTGGAACCAAATAGTGCAACACCATCTCTAAGTGAAATGTCATCTCTGCAGTATTGCTAGCTGTGTTTTCTGCATCTTGTTAGCTCACCCCGAGATCACTTGCCGAGGATATCTGTAACTCTTCTTCTTTACCGATCTCCTCTCTAATTTGATTCCGTTTTGATGGTGTTTCAATCACTAATGAAGGATCTCTGCCTGTAAAGCTTTTATCTCTTTTTTTTCCCCTATGGCACCAATCACAAAAGACTATCAGTTCAAACCATTTCTCCTCCTAGCTTGTAATTAAGAGTGAAATTATAACTTTGAAGCATCAAGAGTAATTTCTGTGCAGTCTTGCTGGTGCTGAATACATACTTTTCTTGTCTATCCAATCCAGTTGTTGTGGTTCTGTTTGACGAGCTGGGAATTTGCGTTGCAGCTGTTTCGTCCCCTGTCTAGGTGACATCCTCAGTGCTTGGGAGTCTCCTGTGAAGCACTTCTGTGATGTTTCCTCCAGCATTTATAGTGGTTTGCCTCTGCCGCTTCCAGTTGTCAGTTCCAGTTGACATCAGCAATTTCATCAACAGCTGCCAAAGGGAAAGACAACGGAATGAGGACATGCCACAACCAAAGGACTAACCACGTTACCATACATCAAGAGCATTTCTGAACTGACAGCCAGACTACTACGACCACTAGGACTCATAATAGCACACAAACCAACAGCCACTCTCAGACAACAACTCACCAGAACAAAGGACCCATACCCAGAATAAGCAAAACCAACATAGTGTACAAAATCCCATGCAAGGACTGCACAAAACACTACCTAGGACAAACAGGAAGACAGCTAATGATCTGTATCCATGAACACCAACTAGCCACGAAACGACACGACCAGCTATCCTTAGTAGCCACACACGCGGATGACAAGCAACATGAATTCAGCTGGGACAACACTACTATTATAGGACAAGCCAAACAGCGAACAGCCAAGGAATTCCTAGAGGCATGACACTCATCCACAGATTCTATCAACAAACACATCGACCTGGACCCAATAGACCGGCCACTGCAGCGGATAGCTGGAACTGACAGCTGGAAGCAGCAGAGATAAACCACTACAAATGCCAGAGGAAACATCACAGAAGTGCTTCACTGGAGGCTCCCAAGCAGTGAGGCTGTCACCTAGAGAGGGGATGAAATGTCTGCAACACAAATTCCCAGCTCGGTGAACAGAACCACAACAACAAGCACCCGAGCTACAAATCTTCTCAGAAACTTTGAATATCCAATCCAGTGGACAATGTTTATCTGCCACAATTAAATTTCTCCAATAGAGATATGTATAGGATTTCTCATATCCATTCAGGATTACCAAAAGTTCCTTTTCTATATTGGTATATCTGGTGTCAGCTAATGCTAGAACTTTTGCTGTAAATTCAGTTGACTTTCCATTTTGTATCAGGACTGCAGCCAGGACTCAGCTTGACATTTTTAGTTGTGTATACGGTGTAAGCAACACTCTCAACAGAGAGATAGTTAGGGTACCAAACGGGCAATGGCTTTATTCTAGCAGTATGCCTACAGAGATAATGCTCAAAAGAGACTGTTCAATACATGGTAGTTTCTTTACATTCGTTTAGATATTGATTTATGTTCTTATACATGTTTCTGTTTCTGTTTATTTTTATTCTGTTTATTATTACTCAGGCATTTATTCCAAGACCTTAAACGGAATAAGATAATTATAGTATTGATGTCTCAATAGAAGGCTGGATGAGTTTCCGTTTGGAATAAATACTTTCCCTTGTGAGGGCTAATTAAGCTCTTACTGTGACCTTGACCAGAGATGACATCCTTTGAAAATGCAAACAGGCTCCTGTTTACGGCAATGATCTCTCTCTACTATTACACTGTAATTGTAATTATGTAACTTTGTGTAGTTAAATAGCTCAGTCTCCTCTCTATTTGGGCTGTTCTGAATTAAGATTGCATTAAATATGTTTTCTTTCAACACAAAATATTTCAGCTAGGAGTCACCCTATACCAACCTCCCAGCTTGCTGTATATCTTTACATCCTTCTATATACCTAGTCATGTTGTCTAATTCACATCCATACCAATGGGCACTCACATACACCATTCCTAAATACCAGTACCAAGTTAAAAATCACACAACACCAGGTGATAGTCCAACGGGTTTATTTGGTAGCACTAGCTTTTGGAGCACTGCTCCTTCAACAGGTGGTTGTGGAGTATACCAAGGAGCAGCACTCTGAGAGTTAGTGTTTCCAAATAAACCTGTTGAACTGTGACATGGTGTTGTGTGATATTTAACTTTGTACACCCCAGTCCAACACCAGCACCTCCAAATCATAAATACTAGTATTCTTTCATCTTCACAATGGGTTTATCCCAGTTTTCCCTCATTCTTTGTATGGTATATGGAGTTGGCAGTTATAGTCTTTGTCATCTACACCATAGAATTGGATATCGCCAGTAAAACTGGCTGCTCCTTTGTATCCTTAGGTGTGTTTCATCTACTTTCTGTGGGAGCATATTCCAGCTCACGATAAGGGCAAAGGTTGTGTTGAATGCTGTCAGCAGAGAAGATTTCTCATCAAGCTTCATATTCCAGCAGCCGTCTCTAGCATCAAGCTTGTTGAAAGCTTCAGTCTTCATCGATGATGGTATAATTTCTTCCAGTAGTGGAGTAAGGAGTAAAGTACCAATTCCTTTTAGTTGCTTGACTAATATTTTTGTCAGTAATGCAAATAATTAACCATGCATTTAGTTTCTCACTCACAACGATGATGTTTCCCCATTTTGTATTCTCTTCGTGATTTCTCTCTTTAATCTACCACTTGAAGGTCTCTTTCAAGCTTTCCTCTTAGTTTTTTTGGTACTTTACATGGGAGATGAATCACTGGTTTCATCATTGGATCAATATAATGTGGTACTCAAACTTTTCAAAGCCTCCAAACAGCTCATCAAAACATTCTCAGCACAATTTTATCAGGTCTGATCTATCTGATCAGAGGGTGTTTCCCGATAGGTGTGTCCTTCAGAGCCTGTGAAGCCTTCTTCGTCTCATGGTTTATTGAGATCAGATGCAGCTCTTCACAATTGTTTGCACCAGGAAGAACAGGACCATTTGATTCAATGAGCTTGAACATACACATCTTAACATCTTGTTCTTTTATTAACCCCTTTCATATGAGTTGTAAGCAGGCAAATTTCTGCTCTCATATATACATACATGTGACCCTCCTCAGTTCCAAGGTGTCCTTTCTCAGGTACTCATTAACTTGCAGGTTTTTAGGAAATTCAGGTTTTTTTCTGGTATAATCTGAGTAGGATGCTAGCCCTAACCCTATCTGGGATCCAGTATCAAGATTCAGATTTATGGCTGTGAGCTTATTTCTCACCCTCTTCCTGATCTGGATTGTTGTGTGAACTTCTTTTCCCTGGCAACTGTGACATTCAGACATTTAGAACACAAGAACGTAAGAACCGAGAGCAGGAGTAAGCAATTCAGCCCCTCAAGCCTGCTCCACCATTTCATTAATTAAAAATCTAACTCTCCCTTCAATAACTTGAGTGGTTATTTGATACAGTGCCTGGTTCCTGTGTCTATTGTGTTTTCAAATTCATTCCTTTAATTCTCAGTCACTTGGCTGTTGTCTCAGATAACTGGTTTACCATCCTGTCACTTTGCTTTCCACCAACTTTTGCAGTGATTGGATATTGGTTTGATCTAACATGCAGGATCTTTGCTTTTGTCTCCGAACATACTTTGTCATCCACAGTCCTTGTAAATCTTTCTGCCCATCTGATGTGCATTTGTTTTTTGTTGTTTTTTCACTGTTTTAACCCTGTTTTTTTTTTAACTCAGCAGAAACCTAGTAATTTGGGCAAGACCATAAGTCTATAAGAAATTGGAACATGAATAGGCAATTTGGCCACTCAAAGTTGTTCTGCCATTCAGTAGGGTCATTGGTAGACAAACAGAAGGCTGGAAGAACACAGCAAGCCAGGCAGCATCAGGAGATGGAGAAGTCAATGTTTTGGATGGAGCCCTTCTTCAGGACTGGTGTAAGGAGAGATTAGATTAGATTACTTACAGTGTGGAAACAGGCCCTTCGGCCCAACAAGTCCACACTGACCCGCCAAAGCGCAACCCACCCATACCCCTACATTTACCCCTTACCTAACACTACGGGCAATTTAGCATGGCCAATTCACCTGACCCGCACATCTTTGAACTGTGGGAGGAAACCGGAGCACCCGGAGGAAACCCACGCAGACACAGGGAGAACGTGCAAACTCCACACAGTCAGTCACCTGAGGCAGGAATTGAACCCGGGTCTCTGGCGCTGTGAGGCAGCAGTGCTAACCACTGTGCTACCGTGCCGCCCACTCTGCCACCGTGCCGCCCACCGAGCTGCAGATAAAAGTGTTGGGGGGGCAGTGGTGATAGGTAAAGACAGGTAGAGGGTATGACTCGGTTGGTTAATGGGAGGACTGAATCCAGTAGGTGGCTGAGAGGATTGGAAGGGAGGTGGAGGGGCAGGGGAGAGGAGTCAGGGGATGGGAAGGGAGGTTATTTGAAATTGGAGAACTCAACGTTGAGTCTGCCAGGCTTTAGGCTGCCCAGGCAGAAGATGAGGATCATGGCTGATCTGACATTCCTCATATCCACCTTATTGTCCTTTCCCCATAACCCTCTATTCCCCAACTCATAAAGAATATATACACCTCAGCCTTAAATACGCAGAAGGATTCTGCCCCTTTAGCTGTCTGTGGCAAGGAATTTCAAAGACTCTCAATCCTCTGAGAGAAGAAATTCCTCCTCATCTCAGCCTGAAATTGGTGCTGCCTTATTCTGAGACTATGCCCTCTGCCCCACCCCCTCTCAAAAGAGGAAGCATCCTCTCAGCATTTGCCTGATCAAGTTATTTAAGAATCCTTTATGTTTCAATGAGGTCACCTCTCATTCTTTGAAACTCCAGTGAGTCCCAATCTAATTAGCCTTTGCTCAGAAGACAATCTTTTCTACCACTGATCATCTGAGTGTACCTTCTCTGAATTGCCTTAGATGAAATATCTTTCCTTAAATAAGCAATCAGTATTCCAGATATGGTCTCACGAGTACCGTTTACAGTGCTTTTTTTGTTGCAGCTTTATGCAGCTTTTCTCCATTTAAACTATATTATGTTCTTTTGTTTTCCCTTCCAAAAGGGCAACTTCATATTTTCCAACATTGTACTCCATTTGCCAGCTTTTTGCCCACTTACTTAACCAGTCAAATCTCTCTGTGAAAATGTGGGTATTCCTCTCGCAATTTGCCTTTCCATCTGTTTTTGTAACATCTGCAGATTTGACTACAGTACATGCACTTTCTTTCTCCAAGTCATTAATATACATTGTAAACAGTTGCAGTCCCAGCACTTACCCTGTGGAAACACATTGGCCACAGATCTCCAGGATCTGTGAAGGAGCCCCTTATCTCTATTGACTGTTTCCTGCCCATAAGCCAATTCTCTATCAATGTCAATATGCTACGTCCAAAACCGTGGGCTCTTGCATTATTACTGAACCTTTTGTGTGATACCTTGTTCTGGAAGTCCAAATACAACACATCTACCCTCATCTTCTCTGGTTGAGACTTCCTAAAAAAAACTGTAATAAGTTGGGGGTGGTGATGGTCTCGTGAAATTATTGCTTAGACTATCTATCCAGAAACTCAGCTAAACCTTTGGGGACCCAAGTTCAAATCCCACCTGACAGATGGCAGAATTTGAATTCAATTTTAAAAATCTATTAAGATTTAAGAATCTACAGATGACCATGTAACCATTGTCAATTGTTGGCATAATCTATCTTCCTCTCTAATATCCTTCAGGGAAGGAAATCTGCCATTTTTGTAACCCCTGACCCACAGTAATGCGGTTGACTGTCACATGTCCTCTGAAATGGCCCAGTAAATCATATAGTTGAATCAATGTCTATGAAGGCCCAACAAAGAAATGAAAGTCCATGGATCACTTGTCATCAAACTAGGCAATGAAAACAACAATAGCAAAAATAAACCTGCTGACCTTGCAAAGTCCTCCATACTAACAACTGGGGTCTAATGCCCAAGTTGAAAGGCTGACTCACAGACTAGTCTGACATAGTCATACTGACAGGATAATACCTTACAGATAGAGTCCCATCACCACTATCACCATTCCTGGATATTTCCCGACCCATTGGCGGGACAGACCCAAGAGAGGTGATGGCACTCTGGTATACAGATGGGAGGGAGTTGCTCTGGGAGCCCTCAACATTGACTCTGGACTTCACGAAGTCTCATGGTTTAAAGTTAAACATAGGCAAGGAAATCTCCTGTTGATTGCCACACACCCTCCTCCCTCGGCTGATGAGTCAGTGCTCCCCCATGATGAGCAACTCTTAGAGGAAGCACTGAGGGCACAAAAGGTACTCTGGGCGGGGAATTTCAATTGTCACCACCAAGAGTGGCTCGGCAGTTGCATTACTGATTGTGCTAGTCGGGTTATAAAGCTCAGAGCTGCTAGACTGGGTCTGCAATGAGGAAACCAGCAAGAAGGAAAAACATGCTTGACCTCATTCTTACCAATTTGTCCGCTGCAGATGCATCAGTCCAAGACAGTGTTGATAAGAGTGACCATCGCACAGTTCTTGTGGAGATGATGTCACACCTTCATATTGAGAATGCCCTCCATCATGTTGTGTGGTATAATCACCATGGTAAATGGGACAGACATTGAACAGATCTAGCAACTCAAAATTGGGCAACTATGAGGTGCTGTGGACCATCAACAGCAGCAACTCCAGCATAATCTGCAACCTCATGGTCTGGCATATGCTCCACTCTACTTTCACCATTGATCAATGCTAATTTAATGGAAAGTGCTGGAGGGCATGCCTGGAGCAGCACCAGGCATATCTAAAAATGAGCTATCAAACAGGGTTAATGGCCAAACAGCATAAGCAGCGATTGATAGACAGAAATAAGCAACCCTACAACCAGTGGATCAGATGTGAGCTCTGCAGTGCTCAGTTGATGAATAGTGATAGATACGTTAATGACTCACTGGAAGAGGAAACTCCACAAATGTGCCCATTCTCAATGATGGAAGAGCCAATACATCAATGCAAAGATAGGTTTGAAGCAGTTGTAGCAATCTTCAGCCAGATGTTCCCCGAGTGGATGATCTCATCTTGTACTCCTTCAGTTGTCACTAGCATCAGAGAGTAAAAAGTGAGGTCTGCAGATGCTGGAGATCAGAGCTGAAAATGTGTTGCTGGTTAAAGCACAGCAGGTCAGGCAGCATCCAAGGAACAGGAATTTCGATGTTTCGGGCCAGAGCTCTTCATCAGGAATGAGGAGAGTGTGCCAGGCAGGCTAAGATAAAAGGTAGGGAGGAGGGACTTGGTGGAGGGGAGATGGAGATGTGATCGGTGGAAGGAGGTCAAGGTGAGGGTGATAGGCTGGAGTGGAGTGGGGGCGGAGAGGTCAGGAAGAAGATTGCAGGTTAGGAGGGCGGTGCTGAGTTCGAGGGAATCGACAGAGATACCAGTCTTCAGCCAATTTGATTCATTCCATGTGATCTCAAGAAACAGTTGAAGGTACTGGATACTGCGAAGGCTATAGGCCCTGACAACATTCTGGCAATAGTACTGAAGATTTAAGCTCCAGAACTTCAGTTCCCTTAGCCAAGGTGTTCCAGTACTGTTACAATACTGGTATCTATCCAATAATAAGGATAATTGGCCAGATATGTCTTGTTCACAGGAAGGAGGACACATTCATCCCAGACAATTACCACCCCATCAGTCTACTCTTGATCATCAGTAAAGTGATGGAAGGTGTCATCAACACTGCTACCAAGCAGTACCTGCTCAGCAATAATCCACTCAGTAACACTCAGTTTGGATTTCACCAGGGCCACTCAGCAACTGACCTTATTACAGCCTTGGCTGAAAAATGGACAAAAGAGCAGAATTCCAGAGGTAGGTGAAAGTGACAGCCCTTGACATCATGTGCGGCATCAAGAAGCCTGAGCAAAATTGGAGGAATTGGTATCGAGGGCAAACCCCTTGCTGAGATATTTGTTTCATCAATAGTCACAGGTGAGGTGTCGGAAAACTGCAGGTTGACTAACGTGGTGCCACTATTTAAGAAAGGTGGTAAGGAAAAGGCAGGAATCTATAGACCAGTGAGCCTGAAATTGATGGTGGGCAAGATTAGAGTGGTGCTGGAATAGCACAGCAGGTCAGGCAGCATCTGAGGAGCAGGAAAAATCGATGTTTCGGGCAAAAGCTCAATGGTGGGCAAATTGTTAGATGGAATCCTGAGGGACAGGATTTACATGTATTTGGAAAGGCAAGGACTGATTAGGGACAGTCAACATGGCTTTGTGCATGGGAAATCATGTCTCACAAACTTGATTGAATTTTTTGAAGAAGTAACAAAAAGGATTAATGAGGGCAGAATGGTAGAGGCGATCACTATGGACTTCAGTAAGGCAAGGTTCCTGATGGGAGATTGGCTAGCAAGGTTAGATCTCATGGAAAACAGGGAGAACTCACCATTTGGATACAGAACTGGTTCAAAGGTAAAAGACAGAGAGGGTGGTGTTGAAGGGTTGTTTTTCAGACTGGAGGCCTGTGACCAATAAGGATCGGT
The DNA here is from genome assembly GCF_020745735.1 of Hemiscyllium ocellatum. Classification (NCBI taxonomy): domain Eukaryota; kingdom Metazoa; phylum Chordata; class Chondrichthyes; order Orectolobiformes; family Hemiscylliidae; genus Hemiscyllium; species Hemiscyllium ocellatum. The sequence continues at coordinate 34,282,560 of NC_083425.1, forward strand.
GCTGGTTCCACTGCTTTTCGTCAATTACATAAAACGATTTGGATGTGAACATAGGAGGTATAGTTAGTAAGTTTGCAGATGATACCAAAATTGGAGGCATAGTGGACAGCGAAGAAGGTTATGTCAGAGTACAACTGGATCTTGATCACATGGGCCTATGTGCTGAGGGGTGGCATTAATTCAGATAAACGTGAGGTGTTGCATTTTGGAAAGGCAAATCCGAGTAGGACTTATACACTTAATAGTAAGGTCCTAGGGAGTGTTGCTGAACAAAGAAACCTTGGAGTGCAGGTTCATAGTTCCTTGAAAGTAGAGTTGCAGTAGATAAAATAGTGAAGAAGGCTTTTGGCATGCTTTCCTTTATTAGTCAGAGCATTGAATATAGATGCTGGGTAGTCATGTTGCAACTGTACAGGACGTTGGTTAGGCCACTTTTGGAATATTGTGTGCAATTCTGGTCTCCTTCCTACTGGAATAATGTTGTGAAACTTGAAAGGGTTCAGAAAAGTTTTACAAGGGTAGGGTTGGAGGATTTGAGCTATAGGGAGAGGCTGAATAAGTTGGGGCTGTTTTCCCTGGAATGTTGAAGGCCTAGGGATGACCTTATAGAGGTTTATAAAATTATGAGGGGCATGGATAGGATAAATAGACAAAATATTTTCCATGCAGTGGGAGAATCCAGAATTAGAGGGCATAAGTTTAGGGTGAGAGGGCAAAGATATAAAAGGGACTTAAGGGGCAACTTTTTCACACAGAGGGTGGTGTGTGTATGGAATGAACTGCCAGAGGAAGTGGTGGAGGCTGGTACAATTACAGCATTTAAAATGCATCTGGTTGGGTATATGAATAGGAAGTGTTTAGAAGGATATGGAATAAGTGCTGGCAGATGGGAATGTATTAGGTTAGGATATCTGGTCAGCATGAACGAGGTGCATCGAAGGGTCTGTTTCTGTGCTGTACATCTCTATGACTATCCAGGGCAAAGCAGCCTATTTGATTAACACCACATCTACCAGAATCCATTCTCTCCACCACACACTGAGTAGCAGCGGTGTGTATTATCTATAAGATGCACAGAAGAAATTCACCACAAACACCTTTAGACAGCACATTCCAAATCCACAACTATTTCCATCTCGAAGGACATAGACAACAGGTGCATGGGAACACCATCTTCTGCAAGTTCCCCTCCAAGTCACTCACTATTCTGACTTGGAAACAGATTATGTTCCTTCTCTATTGCTGTGTCAATATCCTGGAATTCTCTCCCTAGCGACATTGTGGGTCTACCTATAGCATGTGGACTGCAGTGGTTCAAGAAGGCAGCTCACCACCATCTTCTCAAATGCTCAGGGCTGGTAATGAGTGCTGGTGAGCCAGTGATGCCCACGTCTCACATTTCATTAAAAATAGGGTTGGACACTATTTCCCTTTCATGAAGCCATGCTAACTCTGCTGAATTAGATTTTGATTTTATGCTAGTTAGTATTTTCATCTCCCTGTGTGTGGCCTCACACGGTCTGGTTGTGTTAATGACTTACAGTACTGATTTGTCCTTTCCAATGAAATTTTTTTTTAACAACTATTTAAATCAATCTGTTCAGACATACAATGGCACACCTCTGGAGCAGTTGAGATTTAAACCTAGGCGTCCTGCTGCAAAACCTTTATTTTGTATTTGAGGGTGTGTAGAACTCAAATCAGCAGATCTAGTCACCTTCATGTGTGTCCTTCAATTAAAATTTCCTGGCTGTACATTTTTAAGTCTTGTTTTCTCGTATCAAAACAAACCTCTGAAAGTAGGAGAAAGTGAGGACTGCAGATGCTGGAGATCAGAGCTTAAAAATGTGTTGCTGGAAAAGCGCAGCAGGTCAGGCAGCATCAAAGGAGCAGGAGAGTCGACGTTTCGGGCATAAGCCCTTCTCGGAGAAAGTGAGGACTGCAGATGCTGATCAAGAAGGGCTTATGCCCGAAACGTCGACTCTCCTGCTCCTTTGATGCTGCCTGACCTGCTGCGCTTTTCCAGCAACACATTTTTAAACCTCTGAAACTGCCCAATACACACCAGTGAAACTTTTAATATTTCAGTATCGTGCAATATAGAAAGTACTTTTAAATCAAGATAGACTCAAACTCGAGGATGGAGAAATCTTTAATAAGCTCATTTTCAGGTGCATTAATAAGACAAGCACCTGATAAAGAACCTTAACGCGTGAAGGAGAAACAATTACTTTCAATGATGTTCTCCGATTGATAGATTTCGTGTTCCTGTTTATATACATGGAATTTAGTGGACCCCTGAACTTTAAACTCACCTCCGCAATTTCAAGCGCACTTTGGCCACAATTTTCCGATTGAATTAGAAACAAAAGTCCCATCTAAAAAGCATTTACCCTAACTTTATATAAACAGCGACATAGTGAAGTGTCGTGATATTTATAGTGACATGAATCTGTCATTTGCGGTCCTTTTTTTTCTTGCTATTTGCAGCACCCTGTTCATACTTTTCAATGTGAGTTATTGTCTATTAACAAAAACGTAAAAGTGGGCGAAGCCTTGTGATTCAAGTTATGATGGTATAAGCTGTTCCGGGAGATTAATTACATCCACCTCTGGGTTGTTTCCAGCGCTGCACTGTGCTCCAAACTAAATACAGTTAATACGGTAAATGAAACTAAAATATCATGCCTATTTTACTGTTTTCTAATGCGTACAGTCCATCCGGATCACTCACTGCTGGATTCATTTAGTTCCCTCTTAATGCACTTGCATGTTACGTACTAATGAAAATGCATTCCAATTAAATTTGTCTCAACGGTGTATCTAATTTTAAATAAATTTTGCAGTTCGGCTGCAGAAGTCACTACCGGCATGCAAAATAATAATACACGCTGTTTCTTGAAAAACGGGTAGCAACATAATATATAAGGTTCCACCGAGATTTGAACTCGGATCGCTGGATTCAGAGTCCAGAGTGCTAACCATTACACCATGGAACCCCCGTTAAAAATAACATGAATACGCAGTTTCCTCCTTGATTACGACAGTACTGTTTCTAGATACATTAAAGTATGATTTAATTTTTATTGCTCTTTTACAAATTAAGCGTGCAAAAAGTGTGCAAACATGGTACACTGACATTAAAACTCACCGTGTTCATGTACATCCACTGAGATTTGGATTGAAAATGCCATAATGTAAAGCAGAACAAACAAACAACTTATTCGGCTCTGAAACAAATTGGTTCCACATGCTTCCACTTTCAGAAATCGGTGGGGAGAAAATTAAGGAATATTTGCACAACACGCGTTGGTTTTTAAATAGCTTTACTGTAAATGATGTTTTCTTGCGAATGATAATAATCCTGAATTAATACAAACACAATAAAGCATTTGATTCAATCCCATCTCTATGAAGCTTTTTAAAATAGTGAACATTATAGAATATTTCACATCACTTCACAATTTTGCTAGATAAACTAGTCCATAAATGCACAATAATTACTTTATGAAATTCAGGTTAGTCTACCAGAATAAAGGAATAGCCTACACATTGAAGACTTTAATGTTGCTATAAATTGGAAATAAATTTTGTTCATGCAGTTTATTAAATAATGTCCTTCCGGCTCGATACCCCACTTGCAGCATGAATATCCCTCAACGCGCATGTCATTGCCGGCACTACTGCTCCTCAGCGCGCATGTTATTGCCGGCACTACTGCTCCTCAGCGCGCATGTCATTGCCGGCACTACTGCTCCTCAGCGCGCATGTTATTGCCGGCACTACTGCTCCTCAGCGCGCATGTCATTGCCGGCACTACTGCTCCTCAGCGCGCATGTCATTGCCGGCACTACTGCTCCTCAGCGCGCATGTTATTGCCGGCACTACTGCTCCTCAGCGCGCATGTCATTGCCGGCACTACTGCTCCTCAGCGCGCATGTCATTGCCGGCACTACTGCTCCTCAGCGCGCATGTCATTACCGGCACAGCTGCTCCTCAGTGCGCATGTCGTTGCCGGTCTCCTAGCGACGGCTTGTACACAGTGTACTGTAGTTGCTGCTCCCATTGAAGATTCGCCTCCAAACAACAAGTCATGGCCAAGGAAACTGAGGACTTCTCGCAACTCGAGCTGGAGTCCATCATTGGTTTTAATGGTGAGAGGCAGTAGCTCAGGTGGCAGGGTGTTTGTTCTCTGGTTGTTGTGGTCACACTCTAGGGTCTGTTTCTACTCGAAGCTGTGTCCCTGCTCTGACTGAGGAGCACACTGTCCACAGGGAGCTCCTTGGCTGGGCACCCCCCCACCCACACACACATCCCCCCCACTCCCTGACAGGGGAGTCAGGCCGACTGCTCTTGTACTTTTAAAACTGAATTGCATTCTGAGATCACTGCACTGCGTTTGCAAGGAAAGTCTTTTATTTATAGATATTTTTATTGGAAATTTAACATTTTTACAAGTTTACAAAAATAAACAAAAATCTCAAGTACAAACATTGATATACAATTAAATCTTAAATAAGTAATAACCAAAATTTAACAAAAGAAAAATACCGAGAAAAAAAAACTCAACTAACTACCAATCTAACCTACAACTAACCAGAGTGTATAATTAAGTCTCTTACATTATTCAACTAAGAGAAAAAAACAGATAACACAGAAATTGAATAGTGAGATACATGCTCAGAATGTGTTAATATCAAATGTAACAAAACCCGTATTCTTGCGGGATTCCTCTCCCAAGGTGCCCCGACCAGCCAGGTTCGTAATCTCAATTAAAAAAAGCCATTGTTAGGATAGCCAAAATATCTGTATTTATATAATTCAAGAAGGGCTGCCATATTTTATGAAATAATTCAGTCTTTCGGTGCACCATATTTGAAAGGAAGTCAAGGGGAATACATTCCATAATTAATCTGTGCCAATTTGAAAGTCCGGGGGGCCCTTAGCCACCCAGTTTACCAAAATATTTTTCCTTGCACAGAAAGAGAGAGTAGAAAATAATCTCTTCCCGTGCATATCCAGGGAGGGTACGTTTGAAAATCCCAAAAGGAGAGATACAGGGTCCACTTTAATTTCCGTTCCTAAAATTTCTGTCAGGGTACTTGCTACTTTAGTCCAGTATCTACGGATCTTATGACAGGTCCATAGGCAATGCACAAGAGTGCCCACCTCTATTTTACGTTTGGGACACATTGGAGATGCTCCTGCCTTAGATTTTGTCAATTGATCCGGTGCTATATGGGCCCTATGAAGTATCTTCAGCTGGATAGCTTGAGTTCTGTTACAGATAGTGATTCTTCTGGCCTTTTCCCCAAATGTCATTCCACGTTTCTATAGAGATTTCTGGTCCCAAATCATGATTCCATGTTTTAAGCAGATTGTCCATATCTCCCGATACTTCATCATGTAGTAAATGATAAATAGTACTGACGGAAGATACCCCCATTGGCCGTAGCACTCTACATTCTCTATCTGATTTATAAAGATTATCTAATAACGTAGTCTTCTTCTGTATATAATCTCGAATTTGGAAGTATCGAAAGAGGTCTCCATTAGGTAATCTAAATTTCTGATGCAGATGTTCAAAAGACATCAGGACCCCTTCTTTAAATAGGTCCCCTAGACATGAGATCCCCCTGGATCTCCAGAGTTTAAAAGTGGCATCTGTAAACCCCGGTTGAAATCCTCATGCTCCCACTATCGGAGCATGGGGGGATGTTTTATGTGAGTTGTCCTCATTTTGCTGCATTATACACCAAGCTTTAATTGTGTTTAGTATTATAGAGTTTTTACAGTAATCCGTAATGATTTTCCTCTTGTTTGAAAATAAAAGGTTAATAAGTGGGCATTTTACTTGAGAAGCCTTGATGTCCAGCCAGATTGATTGCGGATCAGACAAGACCCAATCAGCTATGTAACTTAATAGGGAACTTAACTGATATTTCCTAAAATCTGGGAAGCCCAATCCTCCCCTGGCCTGTGGAAGCTGTAGCTTCTTCAGCTTAATGAGGGGCCATCTATGATTCCAGATAAAGGAACCCAACCAGCCATATAATTTACGTAATGCCAGGCTCGGCAGCATCACCGGAAGCATTCTCATAGGGTATAGGAGATGGGATAGGACGTTCATTTTAATTAGTGCTATTCTACCCAGCCAGGAAATTGGAAGGTCTCCCCATCGCTGGAGGTCCTGCCTTATCCTTTCCAGTAAATGCACAAAGTTAGCTGTGCAGAACTGACCAAATACTGGGGCAATAAAAATGCCTAAATATAGAAACCCTCCAGGGACCACCGAAAGGGAAAGTGGGATTCGTCCCCTAAGTGGGGTATCATAGCAAGGCCACCCATTGGCATAGCCTCCGATTTTGAAAAATTAATTTTATAGCCTGAGAATGCACTAAATTTTTAATAACTTGGATTAAGCAAGGCACGGACATCAGAGGATTACTGAGAAATAGAAGAACATCATCTGCATAAAGGGTAATTTTACGTTTACCTGTACCAATCCTCGGGGCCGTTATATTAGGATCAGTCCGTATAGCTTCTGCTAGTGGTTCAATTATTAGCGTAAATAACAATGGCGAGAGAGGACATCCCTGACGGCAGCCCCTATCCACACTGAAGCTATCCGAACCTAATCCATTGGTAACCATAACTGCTATGGGATCACTATACAATGTTGAGACCTTTCCAATGCCAAACCTTTCCAATGTGTAAAACAAATATGGCCATTCAACCCTATCAAATGCCTTTTCTGCGTCTAATGAGACTACTACCCCTGGTATCTTTTCCTGATGGCAGGCTTGAATCATATTCAAAACCCTTCTAATATTATTGGATGATCTACTGCCCTTAATAAACCCTGTCTGATCCTCCTTTATGATATGTGGCAATACCCTTTCTAGTCTCAATGCTAATGTTTTAGAAAGGATTTTAAAATCTACATTTAGCAAGGATATTGGTTTGTATGATGCGCAATCTTCTGGGTCCTTTCCTTTTTTAAGGATAAGAGAGATATTTGCCTCTTTCAGCGAAGGCTGGAGACATCCCTGACTGTATGTGTAGTTATACATGTCCATAAGTGGACCAGCCAATATTCTTGTAAATTCTTTATAGATTTCAGCTTGAAAGCCATCTGGGCCAGGTGCCTTACCGCTCTGAAGTTGCCTGATTGCGTCAAGTATTTCTTGGACTGTTCGGGGAGCATTTAAGACCGATACCTGTTCTGGAGTTAGGTCCGGAAAGGTCAAATTTTTAAAAATGATTGCATTCTCCTAGTCCTGTCTTCACAATCCTGCGACTTATATAAATCAGAATAAATTTTTTTAAAGATTGCATTAATCCTTTTATGGTCATGAGTCAAAATAGCCGTACTTTCCTTGATAGACGTGATAGTTTGAGGGGCCTTTTTTTTTCTTTGCAAGAAATGCTATGTATCTACCCGGTTTGTCGCCAAATTCATATAACCTTTGTTTTGCAAATAATATTTCCCTCTTAGCCATTTGGGTAAGTGTAGTGTTTAGAGCTGTCCTAAGGGCTGCAATCCTTTCCAATTTGATAATAGAAGGTCTATCAGCGTATGCTGTTTCAGCTTTTAAGCTGCTTTTAAGCGAGCTTCGAGCAGACGCTGTTGTTCTCCCTTTAATTTTTTTCTGGGTCGCTGAGTAGGAGATGATCAAACCTTGCGCGTAAGCTTTGATGGTCTCCCACATCATTGATGGGTTGCTAGCTGTACCTAAATTAATTTCTATAAAAGTTTTAAATTCTTGGGAGAAGTACTTTACAAATTTACTATCTTTCATCAGGAAGGAATCCATACGCCAATGCCGAGGGGATGTCCCATTGTTCCTCGCTTTGATTTCCATATATACAGCAGCGTGATCGGAAATTGCTATGCTACTTATTTTACAGGATGATATGGAATTTTAAAAAATCGAGGGGGCAAAAACATATCAATTCTGGTATGACATTTATGTGGATTGGAGTAAAAAGAAAAATCTCTGCCCTGTGGGTGAAGACATCTCCATCTATCTACTAGTCCTAATTCTTTGTTCAAATCCACCAATTGTCTGGATCTGGGAGATACTCCTGCAGTACTCTTGGGAATCCTATATATTTCCAGATCCATAATACAATTGAAGTCTCCCCCTATAATTGTATGACGGGCACCGAGAGCCATCGATTTTGAGAAGGCTTCCATTATAAATTTAAAAGAATGTGCCGGGAGGGGGGGCAATACAAATTTAAAATCCAATATTCCTCTCCATTTATAAGGGCTTTAATCAGAATATATCGTCCAGATTTGTCTTTTATCTGTTTTAGGATTTTGAGAGGGAAATTCTTCCGGATAAGAATAACAACTTCCCTGCTTTTTGTGCTAAAAGAAGAAAAAAAGGTCTGATCAAATCCACCCTGTCGCAATTTCAAGTGTTCTTTATCCAACAAGTGTGTCTCCTGTAGGAGAGCTATATCAACCCTTTCTTTCTTGAGATTTGATAATATTTTCTTCCTTTTGACTGGCGAATTACTCCCCTTGACATTCCAGGTGCACCACTTAACCGACTGACCAGCCATAATTGTCCGGGCAAATCCGAAACCCCTCGGGAGGGGAAACCCTATCCAGAACATCCCGAGCATAGCGCATATAAAATTCACAAAAATAAAGGCTCTCTAATACACTCACAACAGTATAATAAAAAAACTATTTCTAAATAAAAATAATATAAAACATATTTAAATGAAGATTTTCCTCCTTGTTCCCAGGGGGTATCACTTCCTTTCCAAAGATCCTCTCCCAACCAGTGCCCCACCCTTGACCCAGGCGCTCCTCAATAGGATGAGGAAAATTCAAATTTACTACAGAGCTAGACTTAACAGTGAGCCCTTACCCCCACCTCCCCACCCATACCAACACCTGGATATATTTGGTAATGTTAATACCATGTATAAACATAGATAAATATAAAATTACAACCTCAACAAGTAATAATTAAATATAATAATATAAAATAACAAGGGAAAACAACTCCGCTCCTAGAGACAGAGGTAAAATAGAATAAGGTAACCACCTCTCCCCACCAACATTAACTAGACCCCCAGCCTATATATATATAATAAAAAAACCAAAGTGGGGGGAGAAAATCGTTAAGTAGAGAACAAATAAATAAAACCCTCTCCCCTCCCCCCAAGATAATATTAAACAGTGATGTAAAAAAAGAAAAGGGGGGGGATATAAACCGAAGTGGGGGGAAGGCAAACCGACATCAATTATCTATTACAATTTATCTAAGAGAGTCCAAAAATTCCTTAGCCTTTTCTAGCGATCCAAAGTTATACACGGATCCTTCATGGTTAAAGTGTAGCGTCGCTGGGTAGCGTAAGGAGTACTGAATATTTAAGTCCCTTAAACACTTCTTCGCCTCATCAAATGCCTTCCTCTTTCGGACCAGAGCTGGGGAAAAGTCCTGGAATAACATGATCTTGGAACCTTTATAGATCATGGCTTGAGGATCTTTTCCAAGATTTCTAGACGCTTCTAGGAATATCTGCCTCTCCTTATAGTTCTGCAGCTGGAACAGGACCGGGCAGGGGCACTGCAACCCGGTAGGCCCATTCCACCCTTACCTGGCCTGATCCAACTTCCAGATTTAAAAGCTGTGGCAGCCACTGTTCGATAAACGCTGTAAGTTGGCCTTCCTGTTCCCGTTCGGGAAGGCCCAGCAAACAAATATTTTTTCGACGACCTCAATTCGCGAGGTCGTTAGTCTGGTTCTCTAAGGTCCGGATTCGCTGTTCGAGAGTCCGGACCCGATCCATGGCCGATTGCACTGTAATTTCGGAGGTTGCGGCTTTTAGCTCCGCCCCTCTGACTCGGCGCTTGATTCCCTTAATATCTCAGTCGTGCTTTTGCAGCGCGGCCGAGAGTGAGTCCCATCGACTTCGGGATTCTTCAATAAAAGCGCCAATCTTCGCATCCAGTTTAGAGATGATTTCCACGAGGCTCGCCACCGTAGGTAAGTCCCCCGGGGCGGCTGCGGACACCTCTGCTGCAGCTGGAGAGGGTGGGGGAGGGGTTCCTGCTTGCTGAGAGATGCGGGCTCCCTTCCCTTTAGTCATTTTTACTGAAGATTAAATTGTTTAAATTCATCACTAAACAACTAATTAGATTAAACTGCTATTTTAAATGATGTGATGAGTGTGGTGGGGGTGGGTGACCCACTTTGCCCAAATCTTGGGAGGAGCACTGTAGAGTCAGACTTGCTGGGTCGCCGCCATCTTGGATCTCCCCGCAAGGAAAGTCTTTACCAAGACCTTGCTGCTCATGCTTTGATTCTGCCTTAGTCCGCTTTCCCTCTTCCCAATGTCCTCGCTGACCTACATTACTCCCAATCAAGAAATGCTTCAATTTTATGTTCTTGGTCTTGTTTTGAAATCCCTCGATGGTTTTTTCCCCTTTAATACTGTAATCTCCCTCAATACGCCAACCCTAGCGATCTCAGCGGTTTTCCGCATAGAGGATCCCTACATTTTATCTCCACTTTAAATTACCAAGAACCTAAACTCTGGAAGTAATTCCCAGAGGTTCTCTGCCTCACTAGCTCTTTTTCCTTCTTTAAAGTGTACCCTAAACTCACAACTTTGATCAAATTTTTGGTAGTCTCTCTAATGTCTCCTTATGTGCCATGATGGCAAATGTTGTTTAATAATACTCCCACACAGTGCCAGAAAATGTTAAATATAGTTTTTTTTAAAAAAAATTCTGATCAGTATATAAATTAGCTCATTGAGCTGGAAGATTTGTTTTCAGACTTTTCGTCACCATACTAGGTAAGAAGGGCTTATGCCCGAAACGTCGAATTTCCTATTCCTTGGATGCTGCCTGACCTGCTGTGCTTTAACCAGCAACGCATTTTCAACTGTGATCTCCAGCATCTGCAGACCTCATTTTTACCTCTCTATTTATAGGTCTTGGTTTCTTAAGGTGGATGATGTCATTTCTGGTCCTTTTTTCAAGGGAAGGTAGATAGGATCTACCACCAGCGCCTCACTGGGGACTGATGATGTTGCCTAGTATGGTGACGAAACACCTAAAAACAAATCTTTCAGCTCAGCGGGCTAACATACATCCTTACCATCAACTTACATCCTGAGCATCAACTACAAATCTTCTCAAAGTTTCCTGATCACTTCAGATTCTTTATTGAACGCTAATAGTTTTATGAAGCTTCTAAAAGTTTATATTAGTTACATTTATTGAGAAATATCCATGCCCAGCATTTTTAAGGATATAGTACTCTGTAGTAGGATGATATAACAGAAATGACAATCCAATTGAATATATACTCAAATAAAAGCGAAGTACTGTGGATGGTTGAAATCTGAAATAAAAGATGCAAGTGCTGAAGAAACAGTGTTTGTCGTGAAAGAAACAGTGTTAATATTTTGAGTCAACAGGATTTGACATCAGAACGGTATTCAGTACAGACTTAAGTGCCTAAGCAATCCACAACAGATTAAACATTTTGAGAGCACAGCATAATACAAAACATAGCATTCGTGTAAATGTAAGCACTCTTTGATTCTGGTTCACTTTAAGTTAGATTGTATGGCTGTTTTTACAGGAAAAGTACCTTCTGGCCTATCTGTGCATCCTGATTGTGAAAATATAATTTATCCTCTGGGATGTACAACCGTTGTACAAAACCTCAAGACTAGCCAACAGGCTTTCCTGGAAAGTCATACTAACAATATCTCCTTCGTTGCGGTTAGTAGGAGTGGAAGATATATTGCAACAGGACAAGTCACTTATATGGGTTTTAAGGTAAGAAGAATGTATTGTTTTACTGACTTTTGCCCTGAGCAAATTTAATTCTGCAATGCATGAAGAATTTAGAATATCAAGAACTTGAAATTAACCATTTTTTCCTCCCCTTACTGAACACAACTGCAGAAACAATTTAAAAGATAATCTCACGTGCAATCGTATCAGCAAGAAAGAGATACATGCAGCAGCTCCCCAGAGAGGCAGAGTAGAGGGCGGAAGATGTTAATCGCCTTCCAACCCTTCTGAGACTCCAGTGACAACTGCCAAAGGCTCTCGAAAATCCTGGTTCTGGGAGGACTTGACCACAAACACTCACGTTGCTTTGTATTGTTCCAACTTTTTAAAAAGCCCTAAGGCCTCACAAGTTGTTTATCTTTTCATAGAGACTTGTACCTGATCTCTAGTCTCTCTCTAAAAGAAATTAGGACAAAACACACCTCTTAAAGCCACAATATCATCACAAATGCATGCAATCATACAGTGCGGCTCTGAATGCCAGTGCTTATTTGGGTTTGCAATGGCTTTTTAAATATGGTGTCAACAGTATAAGCCAGAGTATCTGAGAATATTTCTGCCTGTGGCAAATGGGCGAATTGGGCTAGCACTGGATAACGGGCGGATGCCACAGATGCATGGCACCTAGTTAATGAGATGAGTTTGGGGTGATTGCATGAAAATGTTTGCTAGGCTTCGCAGAGAGAAACACTCCATGAAACTCAATAAACATGACACTTTGCTAAAATATGATAAGATTTCAGCCCATTGTCTTTATAGTAAAGGCAAATAACATCAGATAATTTAACACCAGAATTACCTCTGATAATTGCAATTAAAAAAAAATCTAAACAGAAATGCTTATTTTTGATTTCAAATCCTCACCACTGTTGATTTTGTGATCATTTAATGTAACATATGAATGATCCACTGTGTTGACAGTTCATATTTTACTGAGAGGTATTCAGTGTGATTGACTGAAATCTGCATATTGTATATCTTTGCAGGCTGATATCATCATCTATAACTATGTTGAAAAAGCAATCCATGCAACCATGACACTTCACCAAGCCAAAGTTGAATCATTAGCATTTTCCCCAAATGATCTCTATTTGGTCTCTCTTGGCGGTCAGGATGATGGCAGGTAACAAAGGGAACCTATTGTAAAATTTAAGTCCATACAAATAATGGGAAAACATTCCACTAACTGGAATTATATGTAACAAAAAAGAAAATTTTATGAAAAATTTGCTGGAATCTTCACTTGGTCTGGCCATTTACATGGAGAGAGAAACAGAATCGCTGTGTCAAATTGACAACCTGATTATAGTTAAGACTCTTGGCTTGAAATGTTAACTCTGTTTCTTTCTTCACAAATGCTGCATGTTCTATTTCTAATTTACATTCTCAGTACCCAAAATGCATTGTTCTTGGCAAATTGAAATGATTGTTGTTGTTGAAGGTCAATCGTATTAGCCTAGGACATTGTTGTCAAAATTCTTTATGGTAGTTTCTTAGGCCTAACAATCTCCAACTGCTTCATCAATTACCTTTACTCCAACAAAAGGTCAACATGCAAAGCTTTGTTCATGATCGTAGTATTCATTTTCATTCACAACTCCTCAAATAATGAACCAGCCAAAGGCACAAAACCTGAACAACATTCAAATTCAGGCTGTTAAGTGACAAGTGATATTTTGCCACATTTTTAGTCCACAGTGGTCATCTCCAAAAAGAGAAAATCAAACTATTTCCCTTTGATGTACAATGGCATTGATTTTGTTGATGGACTAGTGGTATTATCATTGGACAGTTAATCCAACGACCTAAATAATGTTCTGTGTACCCAGATTTGAAACCTGCCATGACAGATGGTGGAATTTGAATTCAATAAATATCTGGAATTAAGAGTCCAATGATGATCATTTGCAATTATTGGGAAACCCCCATCATGTTCACTAATGTCCTTTAGGGAAGGAAACTGCCATCCTTACCTGGTCTGGCTGATATGTGACTCCAGACCCAATGCAAACCAGTTGACTCTTAACTTCCTTTTGGATGGACAAAAAAATCTGGCCTGGCCAGTGTTACCCACATCTTGTGAATAAATTTTTTAAAACCCACCATCTGACTCATGTGAACTTCCATTGACCATAGACTTCATTGGACCAGATATATAATGTTGCTAAAATGCTGGTGACTCACCTCCTAACTCACAAAACATTTCTACATATACAAAACACAAGTCAGGTGCCTGATTAGCTCAAACAAAGCTAAAGTAATCCAGCATCATTAAGGACAAAATGGTCCATTCAATTGGCCTGTGTAAACATTAACTCTGTCCATCACCAATGCATACTGACTTCAGGATGTATCTCGTACATAGGCTGTATTGCTGCATCTCGCCAAGACCTTTTCCACAGTAGCTTCATAGCCTGTGATTTGTAACATCTAGAAGGACAATGGTGACAGGCAAATGAGTAACCACCACCGCTCTTAAAGTCGTTCTTAAAGTCACTCACCAACCTGACTTGGAAATACGTTGTATTTCCTTTTTTGTGTTTTATCTTGGAACTTTCTATCTTAACAATGAAAATACCATAACCACATGTGTAGACTTCAAGCAGCCAGTCTATTAGAAATTAATTTCTGTCAAATAAGTGGAGTTACAGAACACAAATATTAAAATTCAGACCAAAAAAATTAATAAAATAAGGACTTTTCTTTTACAAAAATATCAGTTTTCTAATGCAGTCTGCAATAGCTGTCCAACTTAAATCATGCTTGTTCATCTCCCATAAATAATAATACGGTGATATGTTAGCAAAAATGTCTTATACTGTTGGAAATGTATATTTATATTTTTGGGTTATGTAAAAGATAGAAGATATGGAAGATAGAAGATATTGGACATGTTCAGGTTTGAAGATGGGTTATACCTTACAGTGTTGTGGTTCCTGGACGTTGAACCTATTAACAAAGACAGCATACTTAAACTACTGGACCTGTGCCTCACAACACACTTCAACAACCAGATATACGAACAAATCAATGGAACACCCATGGGCTCACCGATCTCTGGACTCATAGCAGAAGCAGTAATGCAAAGGTTAGAACAAACAGTCTTACTGCAAATTCAACCCAAACTCTGGGTCAGATATGTGGACGACACCTTTGTAATCATTAAAAACACAGAAATAGCGAACACACACCGGATCATCAACGCCACACTCACAGGAATCCGATTCACAAGAGAGGAAGAAAAGGACAACCAGCTCCCATTTCTAGACGTGATGGTATAGAGAACACCAAACGGAGAATTCAGCACAAAGGTATACAGGAAAGCCACACACACAGACCAAGTCCTGAACTATGAAAGCAACCACCCCAACACACACAAACGAAGTTGCATCAGGACGCTATTCAAAAGGGCCACAATACACTGCAGTACACCAGAACTGCAAAAAGAGGAAGAAGAACACCTATACAAGGTATTCACCAAAAACGGATACCCGCGCAATTTCATCAACAGATGCCTAAGGGAGAGACAACGGAACGAGGACATGCTGCAACCCAAAGGACTAGCCCCACTACCATCCATCAGGAGCATTTCCGAACTGACAGCCAGACTACTGCGACCACTAGGACTCATAACAGCACACAAACCAATAGCCACTCTCAGGCAACAACTGACCAGAACAAAGGACCCAATACCCAGAATGAGCAAAACCAATGTAGTATACAAAATCCCATGCAAGGACTGCACAAAACACTACATAGGACAAACAGGAAGACAGCTAATGATTCGCATCCATGAACACCAACTAGCCACGAAATGACACGACCAGCTATCCTTAGTAGCCACACAAGCAGATGACAAGCAACATGAATTTGACTGGGACATCACTACTATTATAGGACAAGCCAAACAGAGAACAGCCAGGGAATTCCTAGAGGCATTGCACTCATCCACAGATTCGATCAACAAACACATCGACCTGGACCCGATATACCGGCCACTGCAGCGGACAGCAAGAACTGACAACCGGAAGCGGCAGGGACAAGTCACTATAAATGCCGGAGGAAACACCACAGAAGCGCTTCACTGGAGGCTCCCAAGCACTGAGGATGTCACCTAGAAAGGGGACGAAATGTTTGCAACACAAACTCCCAGCTCGGCGAACAGAACCACAACAACCCGAGCTACAAATCTTCTCCCAAACTTTGTATACCTTACAGTATCTTAGAAGTTAAGTCAACAGTTTAATGCCTGCAGTGGTTTACCTGCAGTCTATAAAAAAAATCAAGCTTCCATCAAATTCTGTCCTTTGATTTCAGATGCTTGTGTGACTTTTCTTTTGCACTTTTTCTGAAGAAACTATTGTCTTTTGTGTTGTGTGCATGTGTCTATGTTTGGGCTTAAGGGGATTTAGTTCTAATTCTGGATTTTACTTGAAATGTTAACTACTTGGTTGAAAAGTAACTTTTATTAGAAGATAGGAGCAAGGGTTGGCTATTTGACCACTCAAGCCTGCTCTGCCATTCATGCGTGTTCATCGAGCTCATTGAATGCTTCAGCCACAAGAGCCATATTTAGCCATATCTACCTCCCTTATTGTTTAGTAGTTTTTGAGTGTTGCTGAAAGAAGTGACATTGTGTTGAAGCTTTTCCACTTGCACTCATTGAGACAATTCAGAAGAATTCCAATTTAAGGAGGAAAATAACATTTATGATGTATGAGAGCATACTGTATGTATTTACATGCTTTTTTCTGTCTGCACAAAACAGAGCCCTGTCTATAAGAATATGTAGCCTCTAATGAATGTAGGTGCAACACACTGCAAACCCAACTGATAATGATAAATTGGTTGTCAGCATAATTATTTGCATTCTCGGGGTTATTCAGCAAATGCTGTCCAATTGTAGAATCACATCTAATGTTGAACATTGTGTTGTGAATTTTGCAAGGATCAGGGTGGTTGAATACAGTCAGTGCCTTGCTTGTTGCAATCAACCAAAAGGATATCGTATGTGACATGATTAGTAAATCTTTGGAACATATGGTCTACATACTAGTATTGCACTGACACTGAGACATTCAATGTGGCCTACAATGAACAACATTTGCTGGATAATCTTGAGTGTGTGAGGAATTATTGGATTATCAATTGGGTTCTCAGTGAGATGCAATTGTATGTACTGCGTACGATATATATAAATACACACAGCCTGTTCTTGAAAGGTGCCTTGACAGGGTTAATGCTAATAGGGAGCATCAAAAAATGGACATTATCTCAAAGTAGGGGGTAGCCCAATTAAAACAGAGATGAGGAGAAATGTCTTTTCTCAGAGGTTAGTGAATAAATGAAATTCTTTATCTCAGAGGCTGTTTGAGACTATGTCACTAAGTTTATTCAAGGTTGACATTGACTGTTTTTTGATCAGTAAGGGAATCAAAGGTTATGGGAGAAGGGCAGGAAAATGGAGTCGAAGGTTATCAGATCAGCTATGATTTCATTAAGTAGCCCAAAATAGCCTACTTCTGCTCCTATATCTTGTGGTCTTATCTAAGATGTGTAACGCAGACTGATCAATAAAAGTAAAGAATGTTTCTTGGAAATTAAAATATGTAAATTGCTATTTTCTAAGGAAATTCTTTAAGTTCTTAGTTTAAGTTGTTTTAGTAGTTCCAAAGCACACAGAGCTCTTTGTCTAGTATATGTTGAAAGATGTTTCTGTCAAATCAATGCATCACCAACAGAGAGAGAAGGAAACTGAGAAAAAAGAGAGAGATTATGGAAGTTAAGATTTATATCAACCAAGTACAGGCCAAAATATAAGGATGTCACTTAGAAAATCAAGGGAGCTGAAGTTGAGGACAACCAGTCCAAATATAATTATTAGCACAGGATGTGACTTAACCCAAAGACTGACAATCTAGGAACAATAGCAGCCCAATAAATTCAGAAACATCACTTTGAGGTATCAAAGTCTAACACCATTGTCCCACAGGACAACAAAGCCTTGTTGTCAACTCACAATAATGAGGGCAGATAAATTCTAACAATATTTCTAACTACAAGCATATGATTATCAGTCTAATCCAAAGACTAAATATCCAATTTTGTTATTTTTTCAGGTATCTCAAATTAATATTTATTTTTCAGTTAATTATACCTGATTACTTGTTTATTCAACATTGAAGGTTAAAAGTTGCACACTGCCTGAGAGTGTCATGAGGCAGATTCAAATGTGGTTTTCAAAAGTGTATAATTGTCTGAAGTGAAAAAAAACTGAACTATGGGCAAAATCAAGGCAGTGGGACAAGTGGGACAAGAGCACAGGCACGAAAATAAAGCACCGATTGGCCTCCTTCTGTTCTGGAGCAACTTGATGAACAACATTCATTTTGCGACCTCATTGTCTGTTTTTCTTTTCCTTGATAATAGCAGTAAAGGTTAGGTCAGTCACTCAGGAGCTTATTCATATCCTGCTGGAAGGTTGGAATGTAACTAATACAAGTGAAACTGATTAAAGTAAAATAGTTGATAAGATTCACTGAGTCTCAACAGTAACTTCTAAGTATAAACTAAGTGGTAATCCCTGATGTTTCTGATAATGAAAAAGAGGCATGAGTTAAAATTTCATGTGGTACTCGAGTAATATTTTTGTCAGTGTATTATTAATTCCAGTGTTGTTTTATTGCTGTTGTTCTGTGTTGAAAAGTGTGCATGTGGACTTCGGTGAGGGTTTAAAGCACATTTCTTTAAATGAACGAACAATCACTTTGTCTTCCAGTTCCCTTTTTTTTACGATTAAGCTACTCAAATTACTAGATTGTTATCCTTTTTATTTCTGTAGGACTTCACCATGATTAAGAAACATTGTATTTTTTGCTTTCTTCCTATTACAGTGTTGTCATTTGGAATATTGCAACAAAGTTATCTATCTGTGGAAGTCCTGCTTGTGTTGCCACTGCAGGAAATGCACTGACTATAAAATTTGCTAATAATATGGACGATACCTTCATTACAGGAGGAACGTAAGTTGGAAAAGAAAATTGAGATTGTAATAAGAGCTAATGGCAAAACTACTCAAATCTACACCAATTTCTACATTGCTTTTGCACTGAATTTCAGAAATTGGATAGTATACTGAAACAGAAAAAGTAGCTTACAGCAGGCTGGAAACAGGGTGGGCAATTGAGGACCTACATAATATATAAGATCCTCCATGAGATTCTTTGTTTTATTGCTGTTACAAATATTTACAAATATATTTGAAGCTTAAAATCATCTATGCACATTAAGCACAGTATATTTTTAAAATTGTAGAAATACTTCTGTTTTGCATAACAGATTCTAATGCTATCGACATTAAAATATTTAGAAAATATTTAATTTTAGTAAATTAAAATAAAATATGTACAAAAGCCTTTAAAAGTCAGAAATAGTGACTTTGAATTAAACTATGTGAAAAATATTCATTTTAAATTCACACCAGTTTAGTGCAAGTGCAAAAAACTCACACACTTGATTTCTTTGCACGTTGTATTTTATTTGGTGAGTAGCATTTCTGAAAAACTTGTTTAAGGAAACAATGATAGACAAAATGTACATGTGGACTCGGGTGAGGACTGAGTCACTTCAATGTAAGTTTTATCAGATTATAAGAAAACCTATCCATTTCTGTGCTGTAATTACACTAAAACTTGCAGGAAGTTCCAGCCTTATATGTTGGTTTAGATGATTTACACCTGAAATATCATTTAAGTAGGTAACTAAATTAGGTAATATTCTTTTGGCATATAATTTTCTCTTGCTAGTGGTACACTACGTCTCTGGCTCTTAGATTTACCCAACAGAAAGATCCGTCCCACGGAATGCCAAACAGGACCTTTGAAAAGAATGATCAATTGTATTGAGGTGAGTGGCATTCATTGCTCAGTTTTTCCATGTACAGTTTTATTTAGAATAATAATATCTAAAAGGATTGCCATTCTTATAAATAACTGTATCTTCCATGTTTTGGTGATCATAGAATTATAGAATCATACAGTACAGGAGAGGTCCTTTGGCCCATCAAGTCTCCAAGACAAAAGAGTTACCTTTGATCTACAGTGGTCCCACTTTCCAGTATTTGGCCCACAGCCTTGAATGTAATGACATTTCAAATACTCATCCAAATACTTTTTAAAGATTGTGAGGTTTCCTGCTCAAATATTGTCCCAGGCAATGCATTTCAGATTTCTACCATCCTTTGGGTGAAAAAGGCTTCCTTAAATTCCTCAAAACTATCTGACTTCCACCTTAAAATTTTGCCTCCTAGTTATCGATCCTTCAACTAAGGGGAACAGTTTCTTTCTTTCTATCCTGTCCATGGACTTCATAAAATCATACACCTTGGTCAGGTCATTTCTCAACCTTCTGTGCTCTACAGAAAACCACCCAAGCTTATTCAGCTTCTGTTCATCGATAATCCACTCCATCCCTGGCAACATACTGGTGAATCTTCTTTCCCATTCCCCTACATTTACCCCTTCACCTAACACTACCGGCAATTTGGCAATTTACCATGGTCAATTTACCTAACCTGCACATTTTTGGACTGTAGGAGGAAACCCACGCAGACATGGGGAGAATGTGCAAAACTCCACACAGACAGTTGCCTGAGGCAAGAATTGAACCCAGGTCTCTGGCACTGTGAGGCAGCAGTGCTAATCACTATGCCACCATGCCACCCACAATTGTTAGCACAGCTTTCAAATTTTCAAAGGCGCTTTGACAACCTTGCCTCCGTTCAAATTTTCTGCATTTCTTCAATAAATTCTTTAAATGTGCAATGACAAGTTCAGATCAAACTAATGATAAATACATTTATGCCAACACAACGGAAAATTTCATATTTTGTCCCAGCCTGTATTTTCACTTTCTTAGTTGCTACTTGACCTTTCCCACAGTGTGGCTCAATTAAGTCACCTCGGCTTTGGCAAATCCACTCTTCGCCAGATGTAAAACTAAATTGGCCTTTTGTAGTCAATCAAACAATTCAACCTAGTATTTAAATGGTCTTCCCAGTTTGGGCTAGAAACTAACAAATCATTATTATGTAACATACTGTTACCAAATGCTTTGATTATTTCATTGGCTAATCATTGAAATGTTGCTGGTGCATTTTTCATTCCAACTTTTATAGCTTTGCACTAATAAAATCCATCCAGTGTTAGAAGAAGTAATATTTCTTTAGGGCTTTCAGTTAAAGGAACATGCCAATATCCCTTTCATAAGTCAATTTTTTTGATAAACCAAATATATTTTATTTAATTGACGCAATTTTTCAGTAAAGGTATAAGATATGATTCAGCTTTTGTCATCATATTGATTTTGTGATAATTAATGCATAATTTTTGTGACCCAGCACAATAGATGAACACCAATGTCACCAATGATATCACTGCACATTGTTATCTTTATCTCTCAAATAAAGCAAAAGATTGCGGTTGCTGGAAATCTGAAATAAAAACTCAGTAGATCTGGCTACATTTGAGGAGTGAGAAATAGACTTAATGTTTCAAGTCAGTACAATTCTTCTTTGGAACTTCAGTTCCAATGCATTCCCTACATTAATAATCGTGAAGCATTTATAATACTGTGTCATAGCCTTTCCAAGTCACCTTCAGAGTTTTCTGGAAGATAAGACATGATACTATCAAACCTTTCAAGTATCTTTTTTTTATCAGTCTGATGGTTGGAGAGTTAACATTTGAATTTCCCTTTTCAGATTCATTCTTCCATTGCTGTAATGTTTCTATTTGAAACCTTACTTCCTTCACTGCCAAAAGTACATCCATCTCCCATCTATCTATTACCTCATCCGTATTATAATCTGTTTTCAATATCTTGACAGGACACACTCATTGACTATTTCCCTCGTCTACATAAGTTACATAATCAAGTTTCTTCTTGATGTGATAAGGTCCAATGCAACTTGCTTTTAATGGTTTCCCAGAGACAGTCAACCACAGTAATACGCTGTCTCCTGCAGCAAAGCTTTGAACTTTGGCCTTTTTATCTGCTTTAGTTTTCTCTATTTGTTGAGATTTTTCAAATGTTTATTCACCAACTTCTTGAAAATTTGAGACAAAGATTAGAAGCATTCTCAAACAAGAGATCAACAGGGGCCATTCATTTAAAATGGAGACAAGGAAAAAAACAAAGGGCCAAACTGTTTTCCTCAAAAGGCAGTGGATGCAGAGTCATTGAATTTTTTTAATGCAAAGGTAGATAGATTCTTGATAAGCAAAGGAGTTAAAGACCATCAGAAATATGATGTAACAAGATCAGCCATGAATGGTGGACCAGGCTTGAGGAATAAATTGGCCTACTCCTGCTGATAATTTATATTTCATCAAATGGAGTTCACGTACAGATCAGCCATAACCTAATTGAATTGTGGAGCAAACACAAGGGATGGAAAGGCCTACTCCTGTGCCTTTGTTCCAAGAACATCCCAATTTAAACATTTCAGCTCAAATACAGACCTCATTGGGAATATTCCAGTGTCTGAGGTTTTTTGGTAATGAGGTCACTGAACCCTAACAATCTGTTATGATCCCAGCTGATAGTAATACTCTACACGTCAGATTCCATGAGTATATTATTTTTACTGTTCCTTGACCATGGTGGTCAGTCACTGAACATGTTCACAAGAGGCTGCAAATGTGTTTTTCACAAAATATAGTCAGGCTTCTATTAGGAAAAAAACTATGTTACACTGTAGGAAAAATGGTTGAAACGGAGTTCTTACAAATATCAAAAATAAAGGTTCAAACCTTTTATTCTTAACTACAGCTGTGCAATATCTAAGCAGTAAAAGGCCACCATATTTCTACTGTAATGTTCCTTGCTCAATGGACATGGCTGTACTTTGGTTCTTTTCAGCTAACTTCTGTATTTATTTATTCAATTCTATCTTCCTGAATTAATGTCTTTCCAGGAGACTCTTCAACAAACTGCCAACACAGCTTATGTATTCCGTAACGTGTTCCTTAAGCTCATGCATTCAACAATTTGTAGATTGTCTTTCTCTCTGACACCTTAAAATCTTCTGTAACTAGAACTTTCTATTACTAACTTCTAAGCCACTCAGGACTTCTTTTTGTTTTGAAGGCTTCTAAACTACATTGGTTGTGTTATTGGCTGTTTTCTCTCTGAAAGAAAATTATGTCAATGTTATAAATTTGGAGATGCCGATGTTGGACTGGGGTTACAAAGTTAAAAATCACACAACACCAGGTTATAGTTCAACAGGTTTAATTTGAAGCACACTAGCTTTCGGAGCGTCGCTGATGAAGGAGGATGAAGGTGCGATGCTCCGAAAGCTAGTGTGCTTCCAATTAAACCTGTTGGACTATAACCTGGTGTTGTGTGATTTTTAACGTTATAAATTAAGATCTCTTTGACGATCAACTAGAACAGCTCCAGTGTTGATTAAGAGCTGGTGATGCTCATTGAACTTTGATTATAAGAGCTGGATTCTTTCCTAATGGGGAGCTGGCTCCTAACAGATAAAGGGTCTAGAAAGGAAGGTGGAAGATGGTGTTTCCATGTTAAACTATAGATTTATAGTAAAATCCTTGTAAATATAGAAAAAAAAGTACTTATACAAGGGTACAAGATATAAATAGAAACACAATTTCAGGTTTCCCACTGTTATATTATGGGGCATTATGCTCCATATTCAGTCATTTTTCTGTAGAGGCAATCCTCTAAGTAAAGTCATCCTATAGTGGATGACTAGTATCTCTCACCCAAACTGAGAGATTTCTGTTGGCTTTAGCCTCTGCTTCAAACTGGCTGTATCTATCCAAAGGCCTCTTACACATTTTGTAGAATGCATGTTATCCCACAAAAACTAGTTATCTCTGTAACATTCTTTGGTAATGTTCTTTCATTCCCCTTTACCACTTCCTCCTTATTCTTGGAGAAATAGCTATATCAACAGCATCATTCGAACCAGAGTTTCAACAGATGATGTGCTCTTCACCACTGTTACCATTTTCTTTACCTCCTATATCAAGGGGCAATTTTTCTCAATTTCCCACACAAGGAATATCATAAATCCTGCTGCACCAGAAAACCCATCACAAACGTTTTTTGCAACGTATCGCTAAAATCGATTGCCTTTTGGATGGTTCCCTCTTTCTAAAAAAACTAGTTTCTGTCTCTGCCTCCCTGTGTTGTATAACAACTTCTTGCTTTGTAAGAGACCAATGTTTTTTCTCTCTTCTACCCTTGTTTTCAAAGCATTTATTATCTACCTCAAGGGATTTTTAAAGGCCTCATTTAAATGCATGTAAACAAATTTCCAAACAAACCAATACGACTCTTAAAACTCAACAGTGAGGACAAAACTATGTTCTTCCCTCTTAATCTCATATATGTATATGAAGTGTAAATCAAACTTAAAGCTATACATGATTCTGTCAACCTTAGAACCCACATTTCCAAATAATAATGAAAATGTTTCACCATGTTTTTTCTACAAAACTTTTTTTTGTGTGGTTTGATTTTCAATTGCATCTAAAATGAAAGCTATCAAATACTGTATTTAATGAAATATTTCTAAGTGACATTCTTTACTTTAAAAATATAACTCTTGTTATAATTTTTATTAGGTGATTGCCTGAAATGTTGTCTGCTTTCATCATAAATGTACAGCTGATCTCATGGTTGCTTCATTTCTTCACTGCTAGGTAACAAAAGATGATAGTTTCTTCTATTGTGGAACCACTACTGGTGATATTTTGATGATCAGCATGAAAACTGGACTGCTGAATAATTATGGGCCAATAAAGAATAAGTTCAGTTTGGTAAGCTGTGAACTTGGTCAGTTCAGTTTGTAAAGTGCCAAAATGGTCCAATGTATTTTCAATTAGTATTGCATTAACTAAAGCTAAGAGAGTTTGGAAATCATGGAGTTCTTGGTGATTGATGTAGTGGCCACTCTAATTAGTTGCACAAATAACTTACTATTTATACTATGTATCATGTATGTCCATATACACTGATTATGCACATTTTATAGAACTTGTAAAGAAGTTCCAAACCCACAGGATGTACATTTTACAGATAATAAAGTATCTTGTTTTCTTCATTTCGCAAGGTCTTTATACTAGTTCAATGAAACTGGAGAAATCACAATC
The DNA here is from genome assembly GCF_020745735.1 of Hemiscyllium ocellatum. NCBI lineage: Eukaryota > Metazoa > Chordata > Chondrichthyes > Orectolobiformes > Hemiscylliidae > Hemiscyllium > Hemiscyllium ocellatum. The sequence continues at coordinate 34,307,583 of NC_083425.1, forward strand.
ACTCCACCAATAGCCACCAACCAGCAACAAGAATCAAGTCGCACAAATGCACTCTCTACATAATATTAAACATGTGATGTTAGGATGGACTGTGTGGGTCTAGATACTTTTGATGTATTCTTAGTCAATGGATGAAAATTAGATTAAAATAACATTAAAATAGTGATTATTTGGCTGATTGTGATTGCGCATTTGAAAAAATCATGGCTGACATGATTTTCTTTTAGATTAGATTCCCCACAGTATGGAAATAGGCCCTTGGCCCCAACAAGTCCACTCCAACCCTCTGAACAGCAACCCACCCAGACCCAATCCCCTACCCTATATTTACCCCTGACTAATGCACCTAACACTATGGGTAATTTAGCACGGCCAATTCACCTAACCTGCACTTCTTTGGATTCTGGGAGGAAACCGGAGCACCCGGAGGAAACCCACACAGACACGGGAAGAATGTGCAACTTCCACACAGTCGCCCAAGGTGCAACTCGAACCCTGGTCCCTAGTGCTATGAAGCAGCAGTGCTCACCACAGAGCCACCCTATGACTTTCACTCCACTTATCTCCTTGTCCCCCATAACTCTAGCCTCTCTTAGTGAATAAAAATCCTTTAAAATCATTTTTTTAATATATTGTCTATGAATGTCACATCAGTTATTTCTATCTTAAATATAAAGCCCCTTATTAAATTATACAACAAAGTTTTAGATTTATTCACAAAGGAAATATTCTCCCAGTATCTATGCTGTTAAGCCTATTAAGAATCTTTATATGTTTCAATCAGACCATATCTCATTCTTCTAAACTCCAGTGAGTGTACACTCAAGTGACTCACACCTTCCTCAGAAACCAATCCTTTTATCCCATAAATCAACCTAGTAAATTTTCTCTCAAGTGAACTGAGTGGAAGTACGTTCTTCCTTAAGTAAGAAGACCTAAACTGTGAACGACATAGTCGATTCTGACTGGTTGTGTTTTTCCATACTCTCGACTTGGATCTCGGAGTCTTCACTTTCTCCTGGAATCTATTTGCTTCAGTTAAGGAACAATATGGAAGAATTAGGAGGGGAATACAGTTGTTGTGGTTCTGTTCTCCAAGCTGTGAATTTGTGTTGCAGACATTTTGTCCCCTGTCTCGGTGACATCCTCAGTGCTTGGGAGCCTCCTGTGATACAGGGGAATACAGTAGTTGTTTAAAAAATCCAGGTGATTAGAATGTATCTAGATATCATAAATAGTTTTGATTTTCTAATTATCATGCTTCAATGTTAGTATTCAATGTTAGAATTATTATTGAAGTGAAATTAGAATTTGAATGGTTCATCTCACGTCATCCACAGGGTGTCACTGCAATAGTAGAGCTAAAATCGGAGGACATCCTTGTTGGATCTGGAGATGGTATTATCGTTCTGTGCAAAGCACCACACTTCAAGGCACTCAAGTATGTTTGAATATATTTAACATTGAATATATATTTTATTAAACTTCTGTGCTAACAAATTACTATTTGTAATTACTTAAAAAATGTTTCATGGAGGAATTACAGAATTCATAAAATAAATTTCAGTATAGCAACAATTTGTTGTAAAAATAGTGCTACCCAGTACATTTTTTAGAAAAAAAAATTCATTTAGTTTAACCATCTTCAGTTCAAAATGACCTGATACTGCTTTATTAAGCTGAATTACTTTTATCTTCTAATGTACGTTAGAAGTCTGCATGATACTGAAGACAAAATCTTTTAAGGGTCTGAGTGGTGTGGGTTATAGCAAGATGTAAAATCTGACAAGAAGTCCAGCAAGGCCTTGTAAATTTTCCCACGTGGCATGGCAAGATTCTTGTCTGGTAGTGGTAAGTTGGCGATGATGCTTATTTAGCTCTTTGTTGATAACCCAACTCACCTAACTGATATTCTGCTTCCAACATTACCAAACTTGCCTAACAAACTAACTGACCAGAACATCAGAGCAATGTCTGGTAGATTCAACTCACCATTTCCTCCGGGTGACTTCCATGTTGCTCATGACTACACAGACCCCTTGGCATCGTGGTAGCCCACAAAGCTGCCAACACACTTAACTAAAGGTTTGTTAGGAACCTAAAGGACTCTATACCAACAACCAGCAAAACGAATACTATGCAAGGACTGTAGCAAACATGACATCGGACAGGCAGAAAACTAGCCATCAGGAAACATGAACACCAACTAGCCACCAAAAGGCAAGATGCACGATCACTAGTATCCTTACATACAGACAAAGAAGGACACCACTTCGACTGGGACAACACATCCACCCTAGGACAGGCTAAAAAGAGACATGCACAGGAATTCCTAGAGGCCTGACATTCAAACTGGAACTCTATCAATAAACACAGCAATTTGGACACCATTTACCAACTTTGGAGAAAGAGAACTAGAAATTATATCACCCATCTTAAGAGACCAAGGTACATTAATAGAAAACAGAACATAATACCGGTGCTTCACCAGAGGTTCTTTCTTGATGTGACCTGGCATGGTGACAAATTGTCTGAAAACAAACCTTCCAGCTCAGTAAGGAAACTTAGAATCTGATGCATTGGGCCCTTAGCCCACACACCATTCCATTCAGTGCACCTCATGAATGCCATGAAATAATGCTGGAGGGTGCAATGAAGTGTCTGGACCCTTTACAGAGACAGAAACAACCATAAAAAGGGTGAAAACAAACGTTCATAATACATTTCTTAACTATTCACAAGAGTAGTCTCATGAGTAACAGCATCATGCCATCAGTATGTTTTCGTCTACTTCACCTTCCTGCTGCATCGTAGTGAGGTCTCCAGTCCCACAGTCAGCATTAGCCCAGGAGGTTTGGTGGGGTGACCTGGGAGAAGTTGTTTCTGGATGGGTCATATAGGCTGATGGTTTTCTTTATTAGAATCACTACAGTGTGGAAGCAGGCCATTCAGCCCACTGTGTCCACTTTGACACTCTGAAGAGCATCCCACCCAGACCCACCCCCCTACCCTATCCCTGCAAACCTGCTTTTACCCCCGGCTAATCCACCTAGCCAGCATATCCCTGGATACTTATGGGCAATTTAGCATGGTCAATCCACCTAATCTTAAAACTGTGGGAGGAAACCAGAGTACCCTGTGGAAACCCACCCACAGACACAGGGTTAATATGCAAACTCTATACAGACTGAGGTTGGTATCAAACCCAGGTCCCCAGCATTGTGAGGCAGCAGTGCTAACCATTGAGCCACCATGCCACCTTTGTTAGAACCTGCCTGACCCTCCTCAGCCTGAATGTCCAGAGTCAGAGTTGGACAGCGAGGGTCTGACAATGTCTGCCAATGCCCTGAATGGAAACTGCTGAGGGGCCTGTGTGTGGCTCCTCCTCCAGCTGCTTGCTCTTGGCACTAGTCTTCTTTCTTTTGATGAGGAGTCAGCTGGGTGAGAATCAAGGTTCCCCATCTCCTTCTTGCCTGACGACCAATCGCTGGGATGATGGATTGCACATGTAGATGCCCCTCTGCTCTCCAGAATAGCTACCAACCCATTCATGGAAGCATTCATGCAGTCACATGATTTTCTGCAATGGAAGAACTTTGGATCAGTGAGAGACATTACATCCCATCTGTTCTCTCCTGATCCACTCCACGCAGGTAAACAGAGTACCTCAGTGTCCTCCCCATCTGGTTCCTGGTTTCTGGCAATCTATCAAGTGCCAGTGACCTGTGATATTTCTCCCTCACCCATCATCATAACAGTCACAGTGTGGTGCTCATCAGCCTCTGATCTGACACTCAGTGAGCATACTAACCCCATCGAGGTGTCAATATTGGATCTGATGGAGCAATATAGAAGGCTGCCTTGCTGATGTTTCCTGTACAGTTTCCACACAATTGTCCTCAGAGATGGAGGACATGACTTCTTGAAGACACAGACAGTTCTCCACAGATGTGTTGGGAGTTTGTGAGGTTTGTTAAGACACAAGAGGCTAGTCATTAGAAGTGGTTTTCAATGTATGACAGTAGCTACCCGGTCAATGTAATAGCAGTATACAACAGTGGTACTTACTTGGTTGATGCGACATGGATGTGTCTGCAGGAGAAGTCTTCTCCTGTGAGGGCAAGAATACTGTCTTCCAAGAGGGAGAGGACATGGATATCAAGAAAATCCTTCCCCATTTGTTTTGTATTGCAGTGTCCTATTATGGGATGTCTTCTGCAATGATAGAAAAGGGTTGAATGAGTAAGATGCAAGTGAATGCCATGGCTTGCAGTGCTGGTGAATGTGGGAGAAAGGGGTTGAGATGTTCTGAGTGAGTGAGTTGGCAGTATAGAGGGAATGCAGGGTTGGTGGTGGAGGAGGATGAATGATAACAAGATAAAGTGATAGAAGGTGTTTCATGCAACAGTGGGGATAACAGAGCAGGAGCCTTGTGGGATGTGGATACAGTGGCAGGGATCCAGTGAATGCAACTTAATAGAGAACGGTACTTGGGTGGAGTGGAGAAGGTCATTGACCTTCTTTTAGTGCTGCATCACTGTTATCTGCACCCTTGAGATGGCACTTGTGGTGATGCTGCTCCTTTAACAAGCTCATGCTGTCATTTGTTATTTTTTCAGCGTGGTCGTAAAGACATAGATTCTAAAAGGTCTAGATTTAAGGGTATTAGGGCCAATTTGATTATAGCTAACAGATACTACCCCAGGCAAAAAACTTGTACAATGAAAGGGGAGCGGCCAGTTCTCCCAGCTCAGCTTTTCTCTGGTTTGGTTTTTGCAGTCTGGCTGTTCACTGAAAGCAGTCAGAGTTTGAGGCTGCTGGTCTAAGAAACATGGAAGGAGGTGTTCCTTGCTGAATCTCTCTGTCATCTCTCTCTCTCTCCTGTAAGACCCTGTGTTTGATTTTACCTGTTGTACCAAGGAGTGTTTATGGGGATTATTGCAAGTAGTTGGAACAGCATCATTAAGTTGGGATAATCTGTTCGATTTTCAGATAAGTTAAGTTATTCTACATTCTGTTCTCTTTTGTTTGTGTTTCATTCGGTAATCTTGTAAATAAATTCTGCTTTGTTTAAAACTAAGTGGCTTGACCAGCTGCATCACTCCAGGAATATCCACACTACACCTGCTTAAAACAACAAGCAAAGTTAGGGTCTGGGCTACTTTCTTGAAATGTTTTGAGGGGATTTGACCTGATCTATAACAGACTGGATTTGTTTGATAGTTTGATAGTTCCAAATTGAGATTAGGGTTATTGGACTAATAGGCTGCAGGTGTCAGGTGTTGGGTGTGAGTGTCTTTTGTTCTGTCTGTTGATTTGGGTTGGTTTAAACAGTGCTTACCTCACAATGGGTCTTTAAGACACTAAGCGGTTTCTGTGGGTAGAAGAAGTGACATTGGGGGTTTTGCAAAAGTTGCTTCAGGGCAAGCTGCTGGAATTAGCAGACAAGCTGGGGTTGGAGCTGCCAAGGGAAAGAGAGATAATCAGAGCAATAGCTCAGCATTTAAATTTGCTGGAAACACCATTAGAAACTTTAGACATGACTAAAGTTCAATTGAATATGAAGCAACTTGAGTTAAAGGCAAAAGGCAACAGAAATGAAATGGTTTGAATTATGATTAAAAGCAGAGGAAAGACAGGGAGAAATAGAGAGAGGAAAGAGAGAAAAAAGAAGAGAGAAGAAAAGAAGAAAGAAAGGGAATTTAAACTTCAGAAATTGGCACTTTGACAGGAAAGTCAGCTTAATAGGATGGAGATGAAGGTTGAAGGTAAGCTTAGTGAGGAAGAGAGTGACGGTGAGCAAACTCATGGTAGCCAAAGGCCTGGTGAGGATCTGTTTCATTATATTCACACACTGCCTAAATTTGATGAGAAGGATGTGGAAGCCTGTAGGATATAGGTAAAGTAGTGTTACTTCTGCAATCATAATTACTTATGCGAGGTAAATGCACTCACACCAGTGTATAATTGTTTCAACCATGAGCTGAGTCAACAAGAATGAAAACTATGTGGAAGAAATATATAATTGTTTTTGTATTAGCTAAAATGTGCATATAAGAATGAAACGTGCCTGCAAGCAATGGTAGATGTTACAGACACATAGATAAGGTGTTGTGAGGATGTAGGTTAAGCCAGATATGCTTGTACAAGCACTAGTTATAAGCATCTGTTTCCCACTTTTGCAAAAACACAAAAACAAACCCCAATTAAAAGGTCAGAAGAATCAATATGGTTGGAGAAAGGGAGGAAATGTCACAGTTGGAGGAAGTAGATAATAGTGAAGAAGGATATACCTAATAATGGGCCATAGCAGAATGTGGTGAAATGGCCGAGTAAAACTTGTACTTTGTTATGCACAAGGCTGGATAAGGCAAGAGATAAACAATAGTAATGGGCACCGGGTTGGGAATAGTGAATCCTATATAAGATATATATTTGCTAAACTCTGTGTGCCTTACTTCAGGCACCACGCTTGCAACCGTATAATAAACATACTGATTGCTTCAGATCTTGACTCGGACTGAAATTATTGGAGTGAGTGACCTTTGTTTCTCACAAAATCTTATTTTCATCTTATTTTAAAAGGTGGCTAAACAAGTGCGGTGGCCAGTGATCATGTGAGTTTTGTTGATCCAAACAAAACTTGTGGGGAGAGCTAGTATCACTATCAGAGGAGGTACCTGGGGTGTATGAGGAGGTGGAGAAATCCATCTTAAGTGCATATTAGGTTGTGCCAGAAGCCTACACACTACACTTGAGAAATCTAAGTAGGGACCTGGTTAAACCTATATTGAGTTTAAAAGGATCAAACAAAGTAATTTTGATAGGTGTAGCTGGGCATTAAAAACAGAGTAAACCTGTGACACTCTTAGAAAGATAATTATTTTGGACGAGTTTAAAAATTAACGTCCTGAAATGGTGAGAACTCATGTGGAAGAGCAGAGAGTTAAAATGGCTGATTATTATGAGTTGGTCCATAAATCAAAGTTTGGCTTCCAAAATCAATTTCTATCCATGAGGGATAGAACTTGTGGAAAAGAGAAATCCTCACGTGGAAAGGGAAAGTAGGTCTTGGTGAAGATCATATGAATAACTTACCACAGTGTAAAAAGGAAAGAGAAATTTAAAAGCTCTGCTGTTTTCACTGCAATCAAGTTGACCACATGAAATCACAGTGTTGGTGGGTTAGGAAAAGCATTGGCAAACCAGATGTAGGAAAACAGGATAAGTCAATGAATTTTGTTGGAGTGATAACAGAAAGCACAGTAGAGGCTACATAACTGCACCAGAATGTACAACCTGATTGGAGGTTGGTTAAGGAGAAAGTGTCAGATCTTCTGAAAACATATACTTGTGAAGGTAAAGTTTACTCACACAGGCCAGGAGCAGCAGGTAATGAGGTTACAACATTTAGAGATTTCGGATCCTGTCAATCTGTAATGTTGAAAGATGAGGAGATATGTACCCATAGTAATGGTGCCAAAACCAGATGATACCCAACGGTTGTGCGTGGACTGTCGCAGTCAATGCCTTTACAAAGACTGATGCATATCCAATTCTGTGTTTGGAAGACTGTGTTGGAAAGGTGGGACAAGCAACTTATCTTTTGAAGTTGGACTTACTCAGAGGGAACTGGCAGGGACCTTTGTCCAAAAGTGAAGACAATTTTGGCTTTCGTAACGCCAAATGGACTCTATCAGTTTAAAATCATGCTATTTGGCATAAAAAAGGTGCCAGCCACATTTAAGAGACTAACCAATAAGGTCATTTCCGGGTTACCCAGTTGTGTCATATACATAGATGATTTGGTGATTTTTAGTCACACATGGAAGGAACAATTGCAACATTTATCAGCTTGTTCGGTTGACTTTGGAAAACAGGCTTGGTGATAAACCTAGCTAAAAGTGAATTTGCCAAAGCCCAAGACGCCTTCCTGGGCCATGTTGCTGGACATGGACAAATGGCCCCACGGAATGCAAAAACTAAGATAATTGGGGAGTTTCCCATACCATCGACAAAAAGGGCAGTACTACAATTCCTGGGATTGAGTAGATTTTATCGAAAATTCGTATCACATTTTTGCAATGTCACTACTGAACTCACTGAATTGCTAAAGAAAGGCAAGAAGTTTCAGTGGACAGCAAGTTGTCAGAAAGCATTTGACAGCCTGAAAGCTGTGTTAACCACTGCCCTAGTATTAGCCACACTTAATTATACGAAGCATTCAAGGTGGCTATTCATCCCAAATGATGTAGGTCTTAGTACTGTGCTCTTGCAGGATGATGCCGAGAAGATATAAAGACCCATCATGTATTTCAGCAGGAAATGGAAATATGCTTCAGCAGAAATATTCAACAGTTGAGAAGCAGATTTTGAACTTGGTGTTGGCATTACAACACTTCAGTGTTTATGTTACCAGTAACGCATCTGAGACAATCGTACCCAGTGAGTGGTCATAACCCGTTGAAGTTAGTGGAGAACTTTAAGGACAAAAATCCCACACTTTAGATGGAGCTTGTTGTTATAGCCATTCAATTTAAAAATTGTGCATGTGTTAGGGCGAGAAAACGTGATTGCAGAAGCATTGTCGAGTCTTGAAATAGAGATGGAGAGTGGCTGGAATAAACATACTGGTGCAAAATGTAGGAGTACATGTTTGTTTGATTATTATCAGTGTATAGTAGTGTACTAACAATTTAAGATTAAAGGATCTTAAAATGAAGCCATCTTTGGATAGTGATGGTTTGTTTTTTCTAAGGGGGAGATGTGATGGTGCTGCTCCTTTAACAAGGTTATGTTGCCCTTGAGTTTTTTTTCAAAGCGGTTGTAAAGACACTGATTCCAAAAGGTCTAGGTTTAAATGATTTAAGCCAATTTGATTATGGCTAACAGATACTCCTTCAAGCAAAAGGCTTAAGTTTAAAAAAAGACACTTGTACAATGAAAGGGGAGTGGCCAGTTCTCCCAGCTCAGCTTTTCTCTGGTTTGGTTTTTGCAGTCTGGCTGTTCACTGAAAGCAAGCAGTCAGTATTGAGGCTGCTGTTCCAAGAAATAGCTTGATTGAAGAAGATGTTCCATGTTGAATCACTGTCATCACTCTCTCTTCTGTAAGACCCTATGTTTAATTTTATCTTTTGTGCCAAGGAGTGTTTATGCGGACTGTTGCAAGTATTTGGAACAGGATCTTTAAGTTGGGAATAATCTGTTGGGTTTTCAGTTAGGTTAACTTATTCTATGTTCTGTTTTCTTTTGTTTGTGTTTCATTTGGTAATCTTGTAAATAAATTCTGTTTTGTTTAAAACTAAGTGGTTTGACCAGCAGCATCACTCCTGGAATATCCACACTACACCTGCTGAAAACAACAAGCAAAGTTAGGGTCTGGGCTGCTTTCTTGACATTTTTGAGAGGATCTGGCCTGGTCCATAACACACTGGCCCAGATGGGGTGATCTCTGATCAGGCTGGCATTGTCTTATGGCATGGCCTCCTCTGATATTCCTCTCCTTCTTTGCACTATTCCTTCATTCAAGAACTCCAGTTTTCTGTCAGAGAAATGTGGTACCAACTTCCCCTTCTCAGTCATCACTGTCTCCAGCAACAAGCTCCTCCAGGTGAGTGGTAGGCTTTCAAAAATTACATGGATTAAAGGACACTGTTCTTCAGGCAAATAGGGACCAAAAGGCACGTTTTTCCAGGAATGATGCATAATAAAATGGATGGAAATTGAACTTGAGGAACACCAGAGGGATGTGGCCAGTAATTAGTTTGGCAAATTTGATGAGATATGTTGAAAAAACATTCTCAATCTGGCAGCAATATTCCCTTCAAAAAACTCAATGTAATTTGGACATAGCCAAAAAAGTAACATTCAGCTGATTTTTTTGGAAACATATTTTCATGGATTTTCTGTTGTTTATGTATAATGAAAGGTTCATGTATATATATAATTTTGGAATTTTGATTTTAAAATAGAGGCAGATGATATTTGTTACTTGGTTGAAGGATTTTCATTTAAAAATTTAGAGAGTATTTCTGGCACAATGACTAAATCTATCATTTGTCAGATAACGTTCTTGTGCTATGCTGTCCTATGTGCTATGCAAATGACAAATATGCCTGTGGACCCCTGTTGCGTTAATGGAAAGATGTTGATATTATTGTGCTTATAACAGGTAGGTTAAACATGTAAGGTCATTAGCTTTGTTTTTAGTTTGGAAGTCTCTAGAGTGGAGCATTTTTAAAGTTCAGTTTAAAAAACATGAATATTGAGTTTTAAACTAGTTTAGTTTCTCTTCTAGAAGGAATATTTCAGGGCAGTTCAGGGAATCAGTCGCTTTAGTACTAGGATTTGATTTGTGAATCTTTCAAACCAGGTTTGGTCAGGTGTCTGACAGGTTATTAGAAATGAGAAAATTTGCTCTCTCAGATTTGTGAAAATGTTCATGTTGGCAGAATTGGAAAGGCCTCAATTGTCTCCACATTGCATGATAAAGAAATTCATAGAATCATAGAATCCCTACAGTGTGAAACCTGGCCATTCAGCCTGTCAAGTCCAAATCGACCCTCTGAACAGCATCCCACCCAGAACTACCCCCAACCCTTATCTCTGTAACCCTGTATTTACTAAGGCTAATCCACATAGCCTGCACATCCCTGGATGCAATGGGCAATTTAGCACAGCCAATCCACCTAATCTGCACATCACTGCACTGTGGGAGGAAGCCAGAGCACCCGGAGGAAACCCATGCAAACACAGGGAGATGGTGCGAATTCCAGTTGAGTTGACAGGAATCAGTAAGTAAAACCATAAAGACTTGAGATAAGGGTGTAATTTCTCATGACTGGAGTGTCTGTAAGGGATAGTATTGGGAAACAGGTTGCAACTTAATTTTGCTATGTATTTTATGTCTTCTGAACTGTCTTTTATATTTGGATAGCTGGGTTTTTCCTTCTATTGTGTAATATGTATGTGTCTGATGGTAAGTAAAAATTTGCAGCCTTGGCTATGTCTCAATGACTAACCGCCGTGTTAATTAACCAAACAAAAAAGAAGAATGATCTTGCAAGCAAGTTTCATTCTATATCTAACTTATCCAGTCATACCATCAGCTGGGATCTTAATATATATTGCTGAATTCATTATCCTGAAGCCTGACCTAATAATCTAGAAATATGTATTAAATCACGTGATTGCAGAGAAATTTAAATTTATGTGATTAAATTGCTGAGGTGGCCGTGGAACTATTAGATTGGTGCAACTCCCACTCATTCATAAAATAAACCTACTGCTGGCTACAGGCAATGACAATATAGTTGACTGTTAAGTGCTCTCTTTACAGTCTGCACACTGTCTTGCAAGTTTTTCATCCACAGATTGGTCTCTTGAAATTTAAATGTATTTATGTTTTGTTCTTTTATTGATGACTGTGAATACATTGTGGGTCTGTAAGAGAATGCATAAGCCACTCAATTCCTTCCATCCAGGTAATTGTAGATATTTTAATCAACTGTTCAGGCATTTGTGACATACCTCTGATAAAAGAATATAAAGGAGAAATTTGACAATCAACAAATTTCAAATTAGTTTTCAGGGCCAGTAAAGGTAACGTGAAGCATGAGCTTAATATGCCATTTAGTCAGTTACTTATCGTTCTGCTGGATATAACTTATTCAACAATTTTTATAGTGAGATATCACCTTATCAGTTCAGTGATTTCTACTTCTGGGTTGTGGGTGGGCAGGCCTGCAGCTTCACCAGAACACCCTAAGGGAAGCATAGAATTACTGACAATAAGTTTTGGTTTGCCAAGTTTAGCTGCACACATGCAAATTACAAAAATCAATTTCAGAGAAGCAATGACTTAGCAACTTGACAATTTTGCTACTGCAAGATACCAGTTGATACTCAAGAAACTAAATGAAGTTATTTGTAATGTACTGTATTACATATTTCATTCTGTCTAATAATGTTTATATAATTCTGTACATAGTTATAATTTGTGCACGTGACCCACTACTTTAAGATTGCATTGTGAGGATCTTTATTTTCATTTCCAGAAAAGTGCAGGTGGATGGTGGTATCACTTCAATCAGTCTTCGTGGTCAAGGGCACCAGTTTTTTGTTGGGACCATTACATCCCAGATATACCGATTTAACTTCACTGAGTTCAAAGAGGAGCTGATCACTACATGTCACAGTAATGCTGTTCTTGACATAGCATTTCCCTGGTAGGTTTGCAGAATTTGCTGTATTTATGGACACACTTCATCATCTTTAATCTACATTACTAATCGAAAAACTATTCAAAATATTTTGATTTCTAAAATTTATGGCAAGCACTATTTGACAATACCTTAAGATTCATCTAATTGCTTTATCAGTGTTACCAAACTTTAAAGATGTTAAAATTAACATTGAGTAGTTTTGCTGGCAGAACAAAGTTAGTCACAGAGACATAGATCTCTCTGAAGCAACAGGACAATTGTATTGGAAGACAGTTTTATTCTGAACGTACAAATTAGAACAGGTATAAAAATCATGCTCACTATGGGTGAGAACAGTTGCGTACAAGAGGAATGGAAAGGGGTGAGAGCAAGAAAGACGCATGCTACGATGAAAAAAGTTTGAAAGCCTTCAGAAAAACACAACTGGTATCTTAATCCATCAATTGACTTTCTAAAGTGTTGGAATAATTGATTAAGAAGTCAAAGGCAAAGCTGAAGAGATGAGAAGCCACAATTGTAGATTGAAAACGATATTTGATTTGAACTGTGTTATTCACTGTGTCCACACTAGGATCTGCATTAGCCGGGTACTCTTATAGTTCGTAGCACATCTCACCATGAAGTTCTCTCCTTGTCCAGACCTTTTGAAGATATTTTCCCATATCTTGTGAAGGTACCCCTCCAAAATCATTATGTGACAGCTAACACTGTGGCTTTCCTAGATTTAATACAAAAGAAATCTTAATAGAGGTGCTGCAGGCAACAAGTAGTGAAACACTTGGCTCAAAGGCTCATGATAACCAAACACTAGCAGAAAGTGCAAGCAAACAAAACAGGAAATATACCTCAGAAATAGCCTCCAAACTGTAGACATGAGTATCGAAATGAGATGTCATGAAGGATGGAAGTTTTTACATGCCAGCAGAACAATGTTCCTCTGTTGTTTAAACTTTAGAGTGAATCTTTCACCTGTTGTCAGAACTCCAAAATTGCATGTAATGGAGAAAGACAGCAATGAAGTGACATTACAGGTTTCTACCCATTTTTGTTAATACTAATGTTCTGCAAACTGGTGCATAATGGCATTGTGATGAGAAAAAAAATCAGCCTCACATTAAAACAAATGGAGCAAGAAATAGTTTAAGGGATCCTGGCAAATTGGTAAATGTTTTCTACAAGCACAATCCTCTATCCCCACCACTGCAACTCACTTATTAACTTGGGAATTTAACCCACTTGCACTAAACATTTTAGTAACTCTTCCAAGCTATTAATGTATTAAAACATAATGAATTGTTAAAATAATGTATATATTATAGTGTTTAAGAATGCTGTAGTTTGAGACTGTATCTTTATGTTTTAAGTGTGTGAAAGGGGTTATATGACCTGCGTGTCTGTGTGTCTGGATGATTTTGTTTATTCATCCATGAGATGATGTGAATTTTACTAGCCATGCCAACATTTACTGCCCATCCCAAATTACCTTTCTTGAACCGTTGCATTCCTCTGGAGTACAGGTGCCCTCTCAATATTGTTGGGGAGGAACTTCCAGGGTTTTGATCCAGTGACAGTGAAGGAAAAGTGATATAGTTCTGAGTCAGGGTTTTGTGTGTGTGTGGCTAAGAGGGGAACTTTCAGGTGCTTGTTTTCCCACATGTCTGCTGCCTTGTGCATTTAGCTAGTAGAGATCATAGGTCAGCAAAGAGAGTCAGAGCAGCCTTGGTGAGTTACTGCTGTACAATTTGTAGATGGAAATCACTGCTGCTACTGAGCATTGGTGATGGAGGGAGGGAGTGTTAAATATGGTAGATAGTGTCTCAGTCAAGCAAATAGCTTTTTTTTGGACCATATCAAACTTCTTGCGTGTTTTTGGAGCTGCATCCATCAAGACAAGTGAACAGTATTCGATCACACTCTTTTCTCATGCCTTGCTAATGATGGCTAAGCACTGGGGAATGAGGAGGTTAGTTATTTACAGCAGTCTGACCTGCCCTGGTAGTTGGAATATTTAAATGGATAATTCAGTTCAGTTTCTGGTCCATTGTATTACCATAGAGGCACAAAATCCCTACAATGCTGTCAGCTCAAGCCTCGATATTGTCCAACTCTTGTTGAATATGAACATAAGCTGCTTCAGAGTCTGAGGATTTGTGAATGTTGAACACTGTGCAAATATCAGTGAACATCCCACTTCTGACGTTATGATGGAGGGAAGGTCATTGATGAAAAAGCTGAAGATGGTTCAAACTAGGACAATATCTTGAGAAACCCCTGTGAAGATGTAGTGGAGGCGATATGACTGCCTTCCAGTAACCTCAACCAAATTTTTTGTGTTAGGTGTGACTCCATCCTAACATTTTCCATAGTCTTTCCCATGATTTCTTTTGATTTGTTTCCTTGATGCAGCTCTCATGACATCCTACACTGATGTCAAGGCTAGTCACTTCCACCTTACCTTTGGAGTTTAGGTTACTTGTCCATGTTTGAAGCAAGGCTGTGATGTCATCAGGAGTTGAGTAGACGTAGCAGAACTCCGTGAGTAGGTACTACTGGTTAACATTGTCATTAATCACCTCCATCACTTTGCTAATGATGAAGACTAGACTGACAGGGCAGTAATTGTCTGGGTTGGATTAGTCATGCTTTTTATGGACAGAACATATTTGTGTAACCTTCCACAATGTCAAGTGGATGCCTGTGTTGCAACTGTCCTGGAACAGCTTGGGATGTGTGCGGCAAGTTCTGAACCATAAAACTTCAGTGCTATTGTATTACCTGATATGCTGGGTTCCACTGCCGTTGTTTGTGGAGCATTCTCCTCTAGTGAGTTGTTTAATTGTCCACCTCCAATCATGACTGGATGTTTTGAGACTGTAGAATTTACATTTGATCTACCAGTTGTTTGCCCCTGTGGTTGTAAGCTGTTTCTTCTGTTGTCATGCAGGTAGTCTTGTGCTGGAGCTTCACTTCATTTTTAATGATGCCAGATTGGTGTTCCTGGCACACCTTCCTGCATCTTCTTTGAACCAGAATTGATCTCCCAGCTCAATCATAATGGTAGATTGGATGATATGCTGGAGAATGAGATTACATATTGTGACAGAATGCAGGTCTGCTGCTACTGAAGGCCCACAGTGCCTTATGTATGCCTAGTTTTGAGTTTCTAGATCTGTTCAAAGTTTGTGCTACTTGGCACACTAGATGAGCCACAGTATCCTCAATGTGAAGATGGAACTTTGTCTCCATAAGAACTATGTGGAGGTCACTCCGACTGACACTATCATGGATGGATGCATCTATGAAGGTAAATTGGTGAGAAATGTGTCATGTAAAATTTTTCCTTCTTGTTAGTTCCTCTGCCACTGCCATTGTCTAGTCAAGCAGCCATATCGTTTATGACTCTGCCAGTTTGGCCAGTCAGGGAGCTACTGAACCACACAATTAATTTTTAAAGATCAATGAAAAACCCAAATCCTTATGCTGAGGGAGATGTGCCAGCTACTTCGATCTGGGCCCAGTGACAACTGTTTCTAAGTCCACAATAAGACACCCTAATTCTTCTAAGGCAGAGTCAGCAAGGTCTGCACATTAAGCAGCGTAAATATTGACTCGATCATTCACCGCACAGAATTTAGGTGGATGTTAGCACTCAGTTTGAAGTTAAAAATCATGCAGATTTAAAACAAGGCTGAAGTGTTCACCGAGCTGGAGTGAGAGGGAGAATCTCTCATTGTGGAAGATTGTATTTGGAAAACAAAAAATAAATAATTGGCAGCTATGAATCACTTTGCATTGATTGCAGAAAAATTTAATGTCTACATAATAGACTAAATAACATAACAGAATCAGAACTTCTGGTTGTCATTATAAGTAAAACATAGTATTCCATAATTCAAAGTATCAATAATCTCAGAAATGAGAATAGTATTTAGTTAATGTTCTTTTTGCATTTTCCTCAGGAGAAGTTTTACATTATGAAAGAAGTCTTGTGTCCTTCTTTCAGCCAATATCTGGAAGTTTCAGTTTATTTTTGAAGCTTATCAATCGCTTTGGAGACCACAGTAATGCTAACAAGCCAAAGGAAATCTTCAGGAATTTTCCTTAATTCATTATGGTTTTTTACAACAGATATTAAAAACTTTGAAAAAAGGCTTTGTTAATTGCTACCTATTTGTCTCAAATATAGTGGAACCTCAGACCTGTTTGGAACATGTTCAAAGGCTGAAATACGAATCTGGCATACACCCACCAATAAAGAGCTCCTGCGAATCTCTGTGCCTAATATGACTTGCAATGCCATTGAATTTATGCAAGATGGGAAAAGTATTATTAGCGGTATGTAATAGCATTTATTCAAACTGTAAACCAATAGAATTTCATCCTTTTTTGTTGGACATATTTCACCTTATTTTGAGAACTATTTCCAAATCTGAAATTTCCATAGCTTGGAATGATGGGAAGATTCGTGCTTTTACACCAGAGACTGGCAAATTAATGTATGCAATCAATAATGCCCATCATGACGGTGTCACAGCAATTGCTGCCACTAGTGACTGCAAGAAAATAATCAGTGGAGGTGGTGAAGGGCAGGTATGTACACACAACACAATCTAATGTATGTCTGGAAAAAAAACTTAGTAATATTTTTATGCATTTACTTTAATAATCATGATGTGAGCTCAGATCACGGTGGTTCCACATAATGGTGAAATATTGCTCTATGGTAATATTGGTTGACTTCTTAAAACTGTGTTTTCTCTGCCTTCCATATTTATGGTCCAGAATGGCACGGAAACAGATGCTGAACTTTACACTACAGAAGGAGGAGAAGGCCAGACTACTCATTGTGCCGATATCAACTCTGTGAAAGAGATGTCCATTTAGTCAACTCCCTTTCTGTCCTTACATGGCCTTGTCCTTTTTTCCCCTTTTCAAGTATTTGTTCTCCATTAGAAGTATTTAAGGGAGCTTCTTTCACTCTTCTCCCCTCCCCCTCCCCCAGCCAACAGTGAATTCAAAATTATAAAAACATGTTGCATGAAAATGTGTTTTTTTACCTTTTTGGTCAATTAGATATTACCTCTGGTGATCGATTAACCCTTCTATCATTGGAAGCGTTTTTGCCTATTTTGCCCTCTCAAAACTTCAATAATTTGAACAATTGTATTAAATCTCTCCATAACCTTTTCTACTGTAAGCAGCACAATCCCAGATTCTCTAGTCTCTTCACCTGAAGTCCCTCATTCCTCTTACTAGTCCAATTAACCTCTTCCCATCCTTCAAAATCTAACTGACCTCATCATCTTAACTCCATTCCCTTCTCTCTCATATATTTATCTAAATTCCCCTTAAATATGTCATTACATCTGCAATGTGTTGACCTGAAATGTATTTGAATCCATTTCATAGTTTATTATATTTACAAGTCATGCATTTTCTGCAGACTTTAAGGTTATAACTTTCAAACCCTAATCCAAATTATTATAAATATCAAAAAGAACAGTGACCCTGATAGATACAACTGTATACTTTCCTGTAATCTGAAAGAACAGTTCAATACCGTATATGTCCTGTCTGTTAGCTAATTTTGTATCTATTTCCCTCCGCTTCTTTAATCCCACGGGTTAATGTGACTATTATGTGGCATTTAGAGATTCATACAGACAAAATTTTTACATTGCAATAAGATATTCTCCATATTACAAAGAAAATATCGGAGTAACTATCTGGTCAGTCTATTTAAAATAGCCTGCCATCAGTCCCACAAATCACTGAAAGATGGAAGAAAATTGGAAGAGACAATGCAAAAGTAAATGTGAGGAATGAGAAAGGATTTTTTTCCATTTTTCATGGGAAATGGGCACTCGAGCCCAGTATTTATTGCCCATCCCTCATTGTTAGTGTATGACCGACTTGAACTGTTGAAGTCCGTGTGACGAAGGTAGCCCTAGGTTGATGTTGAATATGGAGTTGCAGGATTTTAACTCACTGACAATGAAGGAACTGTGATATATTTCTAGGTCAAGATGGTGTGCAGCTTGGAGGGGAACTTTCAAATGAATACATTCTCATGTACCTAAAAATGCTACAGTGTAGCTTGTAAGTGGTTTAAATTGCAACTGCATTGCTTGTTGCCAGGGACAGTGAATGCATAATGTGGTGGATGGAGTCAATTGGACTGCTCTGCCCTGGATAGTATGATAGTTCTTGAATGTTGATGGAATTGCAGTCGTCCAGATGTGTGGAATGTATTTCATCACGTCCTTGACTTGCATATTGGAGATGATCAGAAGGCTTTGCTGAGTTACTACTCACAGAATTCAAGCCTATGATCTGCTCTTGTCGCCACAATGTTGATGTGACCAGTTAAGTTTCTGGTCAATGGTGGCCCACTTCCCCACAGAATGTTGATGATGGGAAATTTGATAGTGATAATGATGATGAATGTCAAGGGGAGATGTTTACACTGTTTCTTGTTGGAGTTGTCTTTGGTTGGCATTGCCTGGAGGAACTCTGGTAACAGTGTTCTGGAGCTGAGATAATTAGCCTTCAATGAGCCCAACTATTTTCATTTTTGTTGAGTAGGACTGCAGGCAGTGGAGAGTTTTCCCCTAATTCCCATTGACTTTCAGCTTGTCTGATTCTTTGATGCACTTAAGGATATTTCTTATACCAACTTAGTCTAGCCTATACATGATTTCAGTTTGTGATACTTAGCTGCTTTGTGAAACAGCCGATCAAGCCACTCAGCTCTGTCAAAGCATGACAGAGCTGCTCTACAAACTAGTCAAGCAATAGCCTTACATAATTGTGCTCAGCAAATTATATATTATAACTCATTTTACAGACTCCTCCATTTCTGAGTATGTCCTGTCCTACCATTAGGGCAGACCCATCAAGGTGACAGCAAAGTGCTATACAGTTGGAATGGAATGGTCCTGAAAACACCCAATATTCACTTTAGAAGCCATGAATTTACATGGGATATGGTCAGTCATGCTCCTGCCAATTTCACCAACTACCTTCCTGCAACTGGTGAATCAGTACCATGTTGAATTCATGTTGAACATTGCTTGGAAGAAGCATTGAGGGTAGTAAAGGCATAGAATGTATTTATGTGAGGGGGCTTAAATATCTATCACCAAGACTAGCTTAGTACACTTTACAACACGTTGTGAGGAACTATCATTGTGCTAAGTGTGATAGCCTTTGAAAAAGATCTAGCAACTCAAGTCTGTACATCCATGAGGTATGTGGGCTATCAGCAGCAGCAGAGTCGAATCCCAACACAATCTCCAACTTCATGGTCCAGCATATCTTGCACTGTACCATTACCATCAAACTAACTAATCAACCCTGGATCAATGAAAAGTGCAAGAGGGCAAGCAAAGAGCAGCACCAGATATTCCTTAAAAAATGATATCATCCTGTTGACACTACAAATAGGAGAAAGTGAGGACTGCAGATGCTGGAGATCAGAGTTGAAAAATGTGTTGCTGGAAAAGCGCAGCAGGTCGGGCAGAATCAGGGAGCAGGAGAATCGACGTTTCGGGCATAAGCCCTTCTTCAGGAATGAGGAGGATGTGCCAAGCAGGCTAAGATAAAAGGTAGGGAGGAGGGACTTGGGGGATGCGATAGGTGGAAGGAGGAAGCACACCGACCTTTACATTGCTGGGGCTAAACAGCAGCTCGCGGACACCTCCTCCTACTGTCCCCTTGACCATGACCCCACCTCCCACCATCAAACCATCATCTCCCAGACAATCCATAACCTCATCACCTCAGGGGATCTTCCATCCACCACCTCCAACCTCATAGTTCCACAACCCCGCACCGCCCGTTTCTACCTCCTGCCTAAAATCCACAAACCTGACTGCCCCGGCTGACCCATTGTCTCAACCTGCTCCTGCCCTACCGAACTCATCTCTACATACCTTGACACGGTCCTGTCCCCCTTAGTCCAAGAACTCCCCACCTAGGTTCGAGACACCACTCACGCCTTCCACCTCCTCCATGATTTTCGCTTCCCCGGCCCCCAACGTCATATCTTCACCCATGGACATCCAGTCCCTAAACACCTCCATCCCCCATCACTAAGACCTCAAAGCCCTCTGCTTCTTCCTTTCCCGCCAAACCAACCAGTACTCTTCCACTGACACCCTCCTTCGACTGACTGAACTGGTCTTCACTCTGAACAGCTTCTCTTTCCAATCCTCCCACTTCCTCCAAACCAAAGGAGTAGCCATGGCACCCGCATGGGCCCCAGCTATGCCTGCCTCTTCATCGGATATGTGGAACAGACCATCTTCCGCAGCTACACTGGCACCAACCCCCACCTTTTCCTCTGCTACATCGATGACTGTATCGGCGCTACCTCGTACTCCCACAAGGAGGTTGAACAGTTCACCCACTTTACTAACACCTTCCACCCTGACCTCAAATTTACCTGGACCGTCTCAGACTCCTCCCTCTCCTTCCTAGACCTCTCCATTTCTATCTCGGACGGCCGATTCAACACAAACATTTATTATAAACCGACTGACTCACACAGCTACCTAGATTTTTTTATACCTCCTCCCACCCTGCCCCCTGTAAAAACGCCATCCCATATCCTAATTCCTTCACCTCCGCCGCATCTGCTCCCAGGAGGACCAATTCCAATACTGAACAACCCAGATGGCCTCCTTCTTCAAAGACCACAATTTCCCCTCAGACATGGTTGATGATGCTATCCACCGCATCTCCTCCACTTCCCGCTCCTCCGCCCTTGAACCCTGCCCCTCCAATCGCCACCAGGACAGAACCCCACTGGTCCTCATCTACCATCCCACCAACCTCCATATACATCGTATCATCCTTCGTCATTTCCGCCACCTCCAAACAGACCCCACCACCAAGGATATATTTCCCTCCCCTCCCCGATCAGCATTCCGGAAAGACCACTCCCTCCGTGACTCCCTCGTCAGGTCCAACCTCCACTCCCGGCACCTTCCCCTGCAACCGCAAGAAATGCAAAACTTGCGCCCACACCTCCCCCCTCACTTCCCTCCAAGGCCCCAAGTGATCCTTCCATATCCTTCACAAATTCACCTGCACCTCCACACACATCATTTACTGCATCCGCTGCATCCGATGTGGCCTCCTATACATTGGGGAGACAGGCCGCCTACTTGCGGAACGTTTCAGAGAACACCTCTGGGACACCCGCACCAACCAACCCAACCGCCCCGTGGCTGAACACTTTAAAACCCCCTCCCACTCCACCAAGGACATGCAGGTCCTTGGCCTCCTCCATCGCCAGACCATGGCAACACGACGCCTGGAGGAAGAGTGCCTCATCTTCTGCTTAGAAACACTCCAACCACAAGGGATGAATGCAGATTTCTCCACCTTCCTCATTTCCCCTCCCCCCACCTTTTCTCAGTCCCAACCCTTGGACTCAGCACCGCCTTGTTGACCTGCAATCTTCTTCCCGACCTCTCCGCCCCCAACCCCTCTCCGGCCTATCACCCTCACCTTAACCTCCTTTCACCTATTGCATTCCCAATGCCCCTCCCCCAAGTCCCTCCTCCCTACCTTTTATCTTAGCCTGCTTGGCACACCCTCCTCATTCCTGAAGAAGGGCTTATGCCCGAAATGTCGATTCTCCTGCTCCTTTGATGCTGCCTGACCTGCTGCGCTTTTCAAGCAACACATTTTTCGACACTGCAAATAGGACAAACACCATGACAGAGCCAAGCAATCTACAACCAATAGATCAGATCTAAGATCTTCAGTCATAGCGATGTACAGCAAGGAAATAGACCCTTCAGTCCAACTCGTTCATGCCGACCAGATATCCTAACCTAATCTAGTCCCATTTGCCAGCACTTGGCCCATATCTCTCTAAACCTTTCCTATTCATATACTGACCCAGATGTCTTTTAAATGTTGCAATTGTGCCAGCGTCCACCACTTCCTCTGGCAGCTCATTCCATACACGTACAATTCTCTGCATGAAAAAGGTGCCCCTTAGGTCCCTTTATATCTTTCCCGTCTCACCCTAAACCTATGCCCTCTAGTTCTGGACTCCCCCTCACCCAGGGAAAAGATTTTGTGTATTTAGCCAATCCATGCCCCTAATGATTTTATAAACCTATTCAGCTTCTCCCTACAGCTCAAATTCTTCAACCCTGGCAACATCCTGTAAATCTTTTCTGAACCCTTCAAGTTTCACAACACCCTTCTGGGAAGGACACCAGAATTTTACGCAATATTCCAAAAGTGGCCTAACCAATGTCCTGTACAGCTGCAACATGGTCTCCCAATTCCTTTTCTTAATGCTCTGACCAATAAAGGAAAGCATACCAAATGCCTTCTTCACTATCCTATCTACACACAACTCTACTTTCAAGGAGCTATGAACCTGCACTCCAAGGTCTCTTAGTTCAGCAACACTCCCTAGGACCTTATCATGAAGTGTATAAGTCCTGCTCTGATTTGCGTTTCCAAAATACAGCACCTCGCATTTATCTAAATTAAATTCCATCTGTCCACCTGATCAAGATCCCATTGTACTCTAATGTAACCTTCTTTGTTGTCTACTACACCTCTAATTTTGATGTCATCTGCAAACTCACCAACTATACTTCCTATGTTCTCATCCAAATCATTTATATAAATGACAAAAAGTCATGGACCCAGCACCACATGGCACTCCACTGCTCACAGGCCACCTGTCTGAAAAGCAACCCTCCACCACCACCTTCTGTCTTCTACCTTTGAGCCAGTGGATAGTTCTCCCTGTATTCCATGAGATCTAACCTTGCTAACCAGTCTCCCATGGGCTACCTTGTTGAATGCCTTACTGAAGTCCATATAGATCACATCCACCACTCTGCCCTCATGAGTCCTACCACATCCAGTTGTGAATGGTGGTGGACAATTAAACAAGCCACCTGGAGGAGGAAACTTCACAAATATTCCCATCCACAATGATAGGGGAGCCTACCACATCAGTACTTCAGTCAGAAGTGCCAAGAGGATAATCCATCTTGGCCTCACCTAAAGGATCCTAAAATCATAGATGACAATCTTCTGTCAATTTAATTCACTCCACATGAAATCACGAGACAGCTGAATACTGTAACAACTGACAAAACTCTGAAGATGTGTTCCTGAACATGCTGCATCTCTAGCCAAGTTTTTCCAGTATAGGTACGCCACTGGCATTTACCTGACAATATGGAAAATTGCCCAGGTATGTCCTGTACACAAACATCAGGAAAAGTCCACTCCGGCCAGTTATAGGCCCATCGGTCTACACCCAATCTAAAGTGATGGAAGGTGTCATCAACAGTGTCATCAAGCAGTACCTGCTTAACAATAATCTGCTCACTGATCCAGAGTTTGGATTCTAACAGGGCCACTCAGCTCCTGATCTCATTACAGCCTTACTTTAAACATGGACTTAAATGCTAAATTCATGAAGTGAGGAGAGAGTGACTGCCCTTATCATCAAGGCTGCATTTGACTGAGCGTGAACCCTGTGCAAAACTGGAGGCAATGGGAATCGGGGAGAAATCTCTGCACTAATTGCAGTCATACCTGGCATAAAGGAAGGTGGTTGTTGTTGGTGATCAGTGACCTCAGCTCTGGGGCATCTCTGTAGGGATCTCTCAGATCCTATGTCCCATGTCCTACGTATCCTACGTCCAACCATTTTCAGCTGCTTTATCATGACCTTTCCTTCATCATAAAGATCAGAAGTGGGAATGTTTGCTGATGATTGCGCAATGTTCAGCACCATTGGCAATTGTTCAAATACTGAAGTAATCCATATCCAAATACAGCAAAAATAAGACAGTATCTAGGATTGGTCTGAAAAGTGCAGGAACATTCATGCCACACAATGCCAGAATGAGTATCTCCAACAGGAGAGAATTTAACCATTGTCCTTTTACATTAAATGGTATTACCATCACAGAGTCCCCCACTATCAACATCCTAGAGGTTACAATTAACCAGAAATTGAACTTGGCTAGCCATATAAAGACAATGGCTCGAAGAGCAGTTTGGAGGATAGGATTCCTGCTTCAAATAACTCACCTCCCAACTGCTCAAAGCTGATAGACCGACAATGCACAAGTCAGAAGTATGATGGAACGCTCCATCTGACGAATGCTGCTCCAACAACACTTCAGAAGCCTGACACCATCCAGGGGAAAGCAGCATGTTGATTGGTACCTCATCCACAAACATCCATTCCCTGTACCATCGATGCTCAGTAGTAGCAGTGAGTCCCATCTACAAGATACACTGCAGAAATTCACCAAGCTCCTTAGACAGCACCTCTCAAATCCACAACTACTTCCACCTTGAAGCACAAGGGCAGCAAATCCATTGGAACACCACCACCTGCGAGTTCCGCTCCAAGCCACTTACCATCCACAGTTGGAAATATATCTTCATTCCTTCGATGTCACTGGGTCAAAATCCTGGAACTCTCTCCTTAATGGCATTGTGGGGCTACACGAAAATTGAATGCAAGCGGTTCAAGAGGTAGCTCACCATCACTTTCTCAAGGGCAACTAGAGATGAGCAATAAATGCAAACCCAGCAATGTCTATATCCCATGAATGAATTCAAAAAATCACTGAACTTAAAATCAAGAGCCAGCTGACCACTCTGGATCCAGAAAGAGCAATGTGTACTGACAACATCCCAGTTGTAATGCTGAAGACTGAATCAGTTTATACCCACATGCAACAAGTCTTAAACAACATTCAGGCTTGATCTAATAAGTGACAGACAACATTTGCACCATGCAAGTGCAAAGCAATGAGCTTCTTGAAAAGAAAAAGTCTACCAATCTCTTTGGAACATTCAGTAGTTTCATCATCATTGTCAAATTCCCCACACCATCAAGGTCTTGGAGGTTACCATTGCTCAAAACCATTTGGACCCTGGAGATTACTATTGTTCAGAATCTAACTAAATGAACCCAATAATTATAGCAGTGACAAGAACAAGGCATTTGGTGGAATTATGCAGTTATGAAATCATCCTGACTCCCAAAGCCTTTTCTTCAGCTGCAATGTGCAGTCTTAGACAGTGGATGCACATATGCAGTGTTTAGAGTAGATTGGCTAAAATGCTTCTTAAACTCTTGAGTAATCAGAATACGACAAAATTAAGGAATTTGAGAATACAACTTATAAAAGTTCTTGGTAAAATGGCCAAAATCAGTCATTTTATTAGCGTAGATGTAGCATCCAATGATATTCTGTTGTTTTTAATTTGCTGCAGATGAAAAAACACAGCTGAAACTAAATATGTTAAACAAACAAAATCTGTGATGTTTAAAGTTACACAATTGGGACACTATTGTGTTCTTTTAATGGAATATATGTCTTTGCTAAAGAAATTAAGAAAGTGTTATTGACATCACGGGGCTGGAATTTAGACACAAAGTTAATTGTGTTAAAATAGCAAATACAGTTTTTCCATCTGTCGTCCAAAAGATTAAATATTTTAGTAAAGGATGCAGGAATGAAGGATGAAGAATATAGAAAATCCTCATTATCCACATGGGTTGGGGACTTGGAGTTCCCATTGACACTGCTTCAATTTACCTATCTACCATGAAGGACCATGCAATCAGACCAAACAAGTCAATGGGGGAAATAATAGAACCTAAGGCTAAGGTAATGGATAAGTAAACTGGGCTTGAATAGGGAAAGATTTCTCATTAATAATGGGGGGAGAGTTTGCTAATGATGAATATTGAAATGTGTGCAAATCTGAACATTATAGTTATGAAAATAACAATAGAAAGCTTTTTTTAGCAGTATGAAATGAATCATACTGTAATAGATTAAATTGTTCATATGTGTTGGCAAATTGGCTAAACTGTAAATTATTGTTTGCACCAGTATGAACTATCCATGCAACGAATTTGCTGCAGATAGTTGGAGGATATTGTTCATATCTGGAGGATTTTGATAAAAATCCTAAAACCTGGCAGTAATAAATTGATCAGGCCCAGCTGTGGCACTCCATCTCTTCAAACTTGCCAATGGTCCATTTATTTCCACTCTCCATCTCATGTTATCAAAACAATTTTCTTTCTGTACTAATATTTACCTCCTAGACCATGACTTTGCATAGTAACCTTGATGGAGTACCTTGTCAAATGTCTTCTGGAAATCTAAAAACACCATATCTCCATGTTTCCTTTATCCATATTGCTTATTACTTTCCCAAAGAACCAAAATATATTTGTCAAACCTGAAATCCCTTTCACAAAATCATAATGACACTGCCTGAATGCATTGAAATTTTCTAAGTGCTCCATTATAATAGACATCAATCTAACTGTCCTGAACTTGGAGCAGGTGAAGACTATCGGCCACTCAACCCTTCTTTGCCGTTCTTTAACAAGACCATGGCAGATATACCTCAGGCCTCAAATTCTTTTGCACTTCACCTCATCATAGTCCTCAACTCCTGAGATTTTCAAAAATTATTTGCCCCTTGCATCCTGAAATTCTTCCAGTGATCTAGCCTCCACAACTCTCTGAGGTAGGAAATCCCAGACATTCACTATCCTCCAGGAGAAGAAATTCTGTAGCTTTAAATGAGTATCCCCTTATTCTGTAACTATGTCCATTAGTTTGAGATTTCCTTCATTTGTGAAACATTTTCTCACCATCTATCCTGTCAAGCCCCCTCAGAATCTTGTGTTTTTCAATAAAATTGCTCATCATTCTTGTCAGCTCCATTGAATAAAGGATGAACCTTTCTGGCCATTCTTGATAAGTCAAGCCCTTCATTCCAGGAATCAGCCTAATGAGTCTGTTTTGAAGAGCTTCCAATGCCTGGACATCCTTTCTTATACACTGGGACCAAAACTGTACACAGCACTCCAGGTGCAACCTCATTGTTAAGCTGTACAATTGTAACATGCCTTCCCTGTTTTTAAACTCTAAAACTCCTAGCATTAAAGACCAACATTCCAATTTATCTTCTTAATTATTAGTACATTTGCATGCAAGTTTTTTTGTGTTTCAAGAGCACTTTGCACTGTGCTGTTTTGGAATTTCTCTGTTTAACTAACAGTCTGATTTTTAAAAAGGAGTAGAAACAAATGACTGTAGATGCTGGAATCTGTACCAAAAACAACAAATGCTGGAGATCACAGCAGGTCATACAGCATCCATGGAGAGAGAGCAAGCTAACGTTTCGAGTCTGGATGACTCATCATCAGAGCTGAAGTGAAATGTGGAGGGGACAACATTTACGCAGTTTGGGGGAGTGGAGTGCAGTGGTGTGGGAGTACTGGGTGTAAGGTGCTGATGGAGAAAAAGTGTTGATAATTCAGATTAAGTGATCGGAATGTGAGAATGGCAGGACAATGGTGTGTCTCCTCCCAGACTTGAAAGGACAGACAGTCCTGCTTGAATGGTAGGGAGGGGAGAGAGGACATGATAATAAACTAAAAGAAAGGGAAGAAATGGTAGCTCGTTCACAATTTAAAAGGTGTTGAACTCAGCATTAAGCCCAGAAGGCTGTAAAGTGTCTAGTCTGAAGATGAGGTATTGTTCCTCCAGTTTGTGCTGTAATTCACTGGAACACTGCAGCGTGCCGAGGACAGACATGTGGGCACGCGAGCAGGATGCTGTGTTAAAATGACCATCTGTGGGAAGGTCGGTATCCTGCTTGCACACAGACTGGAGCTGCTCCACAAAGTGGTCACTCAGTTTGCGTTTGATTTCTCCAATGTAGAGTAGGTCACACTGGGTGCCGTGAAAACAATACACAAGACTGGGGGAGGTACAGGTGAGTGCTACTTCACCTGGAAAAACTGTTTAGGCCCTTGGATGGTGTATGACCTCACACGTTCCTACATTAAACTCCATCTGCCAAGATTTTACCTACTCACTCAACCTATCTCTACCCCTTGCAGATTCCTCATGTCCTTATCAAAATATGCCCTCCCTCGTATTTTTTTGTATTATCAGCAAATTTGGAAACATTACACTCTGCCCCTTCCTCCAAGTCATTAGTATAGCTGATAAATAATTGAGGCCTCAGGGCCCATTCTTGTAGCACTCCACAAGGCCCACATTTAGAGACATAGAGATGTACAGCATGGAAACAGACCCTTCGGTCCAACCTGTCCATGCCGACCAGATATCCCAACCCAATCTAGTCCCACCTGCCAGCACCCGGCCCATATCCCTCCAAACCCTTCCTATTCATATATAAATGCCTCTTAAATGTAGCAATTGTACCAGCCTCCACCACGTCCTCTGACAGCTCATTCCATACATGTACCAACCTCAAAGTTTGTGAGACGATTTGTAGCTCGGGTGCTCGTTGTTGTGGTTCTGTTCGCCGAGCTGGGAGTTTTTGTTGCAAACGTTTTGTCCCCTTTCTAGGTGACATCCTCAGTGCTTGGGAGCCTCCTGTGAAGCGCTTCAGTGCTGATTCCTCCGGCATTTATAGTGGTTTGAATCTGCCGCTTCCAGTTGTCAGTTGCTGTCCGGTGCAGTGGCCGGTATACAGGGTCTAGGTCGATGTGTCTGTTGATAGATTGTGTGGATGAGTGCCATGCCTCTAGGAATTCCCTGGCTGTTCTCTGTTTGGCTTGTCCTATAATAGTGGTGTTGTCCCAATCGAATTCATGTTGTTTGTCATCTGAGTGCATGGCTACTAAGGATAGCTGGTCGTGTCGTTTCGTGGCTAGTTGGTGTTCATGGATGCGGGTTGTTAGCTGTCTTCCTGTTTGTCCTATGTAGTGTTTTATGCAGTCCTTGCATGGGATTTTATACACTACATTGGTGAGCACACAACCTCAAACCTCAAAGACAAACACACAACCTCAACACCAAGGAGAAAGAAGCACTAAAATCACTAAGAAATGATAAGAACATAATCATACCACCAGCAGACAAAGGCAGAATGACGGTCATACTGGACAAATCAGAGTACACTCAAAAGGCAGAACAACTACTTGCAGATACCAACACCTACCAAAAGAGGGAGTTTGACCCCATTCCACAGCTCACCAATAGGATAAACAACACACTGAGGAATCTACAAAAAAAAGGACAGATAACCAGGTCTGACCTACAAAGAATGAAACCGGAAAGCAACAACACCCCCAGATTCTATGGACTACCTAAAGTACACAAACCAGACATCCCACTCAGACCCATAGTCTCACTACCAGGAACACCGTCACACAAACTGGCTAAAGAGCTACAGCAGAAACTGAAACACCTGATCAGCGGATCCAGACACTCTATACTGTCAACACAAGAATTCTTGGACATCATCAGAAATATACACATAGACAAGGAAGAAACCATGGTCTCATTCGATGTAACGGCACTGTTCACCTCTATTGATAAAACCCTAGCCAGAGAAACAATATCCAACCTGCTGGACATACAGAACAGACAACAGGACGTTGAACCTATTAACAAAGACGGTATACTTAAACTACTGGACCTGTGCCTCACAACACACTTCACATTCAACAACCAGATATATGAACAAATCAACGGAATACTCATGGGCTCACCGATCTCCGGACTCATAGCAGAAGCAGTAATGCAAAGGTTAGAAAAAACAGTTTTAACGCAAATTCAACCCAAACTCTGGGTCAGATATGCAGCTGATACCTTTGTAATCATTAAAAACACAGAAATAGCGAACACACACATCGGATCATCAATGCCACACTCACAGGAATCCGATTCACGAGAGAGGAAGAAAAGGACAACCAGCTCCCATTCCTAGACGTGATGGTACAGAGAACACCGAATGGAGAATTCACCACGAAGGTATACAGAAAAGCCACACACACAGACCAAGTCCTGAACTATGAAAGCAACCACCCCAACACACACAAACGAAGTTGCATCAGGACATTATTCAAAAGGGCCATAACACACTGCAGCACACCAGAACTACAAAAAGAGGAAGAAGAACACCCATACAAGGTGTTCACCAAAAACGGATACCCGCACAATTTTATCAACAGATGCCTAAGGGAAAGACAACGAAATGAGTACATGCCACAATCCAAAGGACTGGCCTCACTACCATACATCAGGAGCATTTCTGAACTGACAGCCAGACTGCTGAGACCACTAGGACTCATAACAGCACACAAACCAACAGCCACGCTCAGACAACAACTCACCAGGACAAAGGACCCGATACCCAGCATGAGCAAAACCAATGTAGTGTATAAAATCCCATGCAAGGACTGCACAAAACACTACATAGGACAAACAGGAAGACAGCTAACAACCTGCATCCATGAACACCAACTAGCCACAAAACGACACGACCAGCTATCCTTAGTAGCCATGCACTCAGATGACAAACAACATGAATTCGATTGGGACAACACCACTATTATAGGACAAGCCAAACAGAGAACAGCCAGGGAATTCCTAGAGGCATGGCACTCATCCACACAATCTATCAACAGACACATCGACCTAGACCCTATATACCGGCCACTGCAGCGGACAGCAACTGACAACCGGAAGCGGCAGATTCAAACCACTATAAATGCCGGAGGAATCAGCACTGAAGCGCTTCACAGGAGGCTCCCAAGCACTGAGGATGTCACCTAGAAAGGGGACGAAACGTTTGCAACAAAAACTCCCAGCTCGGCGAACAGAACCATAACATGTACCAACCTCTGCATGAAAATGTTGCCCCTTAGATCTCTTTTATATCTTTCCCCTTTGTCTATTTATCCTATCCATGCCCCTCATAATTTTGTCAACCTCTATACGCTCACCCCTCAGCCCCAGCCTGTACAGTCTCTCCCTATAGCTCAAATCCTCCAACCCTGACAACATCCTTGTAAATGTTTTCTAAACCCTTTCAAGTTTCACAACATTGTTCTGGTAGGAAGGAGACCATAATTTCATGCAGTATTCCAACAGTGGTCTAACCAATCTCCTGTGCAGCCGTAACATGCCCCCCCAACTCCTGTACTCAATACTCTGACCAATAAAGGAAAGCATACCAAATGCTTTCTTCACTATCCTATCAACCTGCGACTCCACTGTCAAGAAGCTATGAACCTGTACTCCAAGGTCTCTTTGTTCAGCAACACTCCCTAGGACCTTACCATTAAGTGCATAAGTCATGTCCCAAAATGCAACACCTCGCATTTATCTGAATTAAACTCCATCTGCCACTTCTCAACCCATTGGCCCATCTGGTCCAGATCCTGTTGTAATCTGAGGTAACCCACTTCGTTGTCCACTACACCTCCAATTTTGGTGTCATCTGCAAACTTACTAACTGTACCTCTTATGCTCGCAACCAAATCATCTATGTAAATGACAAAAAGTAGAGGACCCAGCACCGACCTTGTGGCACTCCACTGGTCACAGGCCTCCAATCTGAAAAACAACCCTCCACCACCACCCTGTCTTCTACCTTTGAGCCAGGTCTGTATCCAAATGGCTAGTTCTCCCTGTATTCCATGAGATCTAACCTTGCTAGTCAGTCTCCCATGGGGAACCTTGTCGAACGCCTTACTGAAGTCCATATAGATCATTTCTACTGCTCTGCCCTCATCAATCCTCTTTGTGACTTCTTCAAAAAACACAATCAAGTTTGTGAGACATGATTTCCCATGCACAAAGCCATGTTGACTATCCCTAATCAGTCCTTGCCTTTCCAAATACATGTACATCCTGGCCCTCAGGATTCCCTCCAACAACTTGCCCACCACTGAGGTCAGGCTCACTGGTCTATAGTTCCCTGGCTTGTCTTTACCGCCCTTCTTAAACAGCGGCACCACGTTAGCCAACCTCCAGTCTTCCAGCACCTCACCTGTGACTATCGATGATACAAATATCTCAGCAAGAGGTCCAGCAATCACTTCTCTAGCTTCCCACAGAGTTCTTGGGTACATCTGATCAAGCCCTGGGGATTTATCCACCTTTAACAGTTTCAAGACATCTAGCACTTCCTCCTCTGTAATCTGGACATTTTGAAGATGTCACCATCCATTTCCCTACAGTCTATATCTTCCATATCCTTTTCCACAGTAAATACTGATGCAAAATGTTCATTTAGTATCTCCCCCATTTTCTGTCGCTCCAAACAAAGGCTGCCTTGCTGATTTTTGAGGGGTCCGATTCTCTCCCTATTTACCCTTTTGTCCTTAATACATCAGTAAAAACCCTTTGGATTCTCCTTAATTCTATTTGCCAAAGCTATCTCATGTCCCCTTTTTGCCCTCCTGATTTCCCTCTTAAGTATACTCCTACTTCCTTTATACTCTTCTAAGCATTCACTCGATCTATCCTGTCTATACCTGACATATGCTTCCTTCTTTTTCTTAACTAAACCCTCAATTTCTTTAGTCATCCAGCATTTCCTATATCTACCAGCCTTCCCTTTCACCCTGACAGGAATATACTTTCTCTGGATTCTTGTTATCTCATTTCTGAAGGCTTCCCATTCTCCAGCCGTCCCTTTACCTGCGAACATCTGCCTCCAATCAGCTTTCGAAAGTTCTTGCCTAATACCGTCAAATTGGCCTTTCTCCAATTTAGAACTTCAACTTTTAGATCTGGTCTATCCTTTTCCATCACTATTTTAAAACTAATAGAATTATGGTTGCTGGCCCCAAAATGCTCCACACTGACACCTCAGTCTGCCTTATTTCCCAGGAGTAGGTCAGGTTTTGCACCTTCTCTAGTAAGTACCTCCAAATACTGAATTAGAAAATTGTCTTGTACACACTTAAGAAATTCATCTCCATCTAAACCTTTAACACTATGGCAGTCCCAGTCGGTGTTTGGAAAGTTAAAATCCCCTACCATAACTACCCTATTATTCTTACAGATACTGAGATCTCCTTCCAAGTTTGTTTCTCAATTTCCCTCTGACTATTAGGCATTCCCACCATTTATCAGCTTCAGCCTCAGGATGTGCACAGAATTGCTTATGGTGTGCTGGGTGAGTGAACAAGACATTACATCAAAAAGAGACTGCCTGCTGTACTGAGACCCAAATCAATAATGCAATCTTTCAGTGCCTTTCCTTGCAAGAAAGTGCCCTTGCAGCAGCTTTTCAGTGCTAGTTGCTGGCAAACCCTGCAATGCAAGTCTGTGCTTTCCAAGCATTCTGAAGTTGGATTAGAAAAATGTCATAATTGTGGCGAGAGGTTGGGAAATGTCAGATCCCAAAGTCCATGGATGAGGGGTGCATGTGACTGGAGCCATGGATCATGCCTTGATACTGAGCAATGTGAAGGCTCCTCAAAGCCAGAGATGAGTTGAAATCACTAGGTATTCACTCTGATTTTCATGTCAAGAATTCTCGATATCTAGTTTGTTAGCAGGTTTGGTTAAATGGAAAGCTCAAAATTAATGAGATGTGATATGTTGTTAATAAAGCATTTAACAAGTGAATATCCCTTAATTGGCAGTTCATCACATGGCAAATGCATAAAAATGCAATGAGTTCCTCCAGATGTCAAAATAGGTCTCAATGGATTTCTCATCTGATTCCTGTAAGATGCTGCCCAATTTCCTAACTGTTCAGCTGTGATAACATCTCCTGATTTAAGTCATTCAGTTAATCAAAAGAGACATGGAGAAATATCCAGCAACACTAACCTCTTTCCTTGTGATGTCATACAGTGACTCTGACTGGTGAAACAAGTTAAAGGAGCTCTCTGCTGCTGGTTTTTGTCTCCCAGCA
The DNA here is from genome assembly GCF_020745735.1 of Hemiscyllium ocellatum. Classification (NCBI taxonomy): domain Eukaryota; kingdom Metazoa; phylum Chordata; class Chondrichthyes; order Orectolobiformes; family Hemiscylliidae; genus Hemiscyllium; species Hemiscyllium ocellatum. The sequence goes on from NC_083425.1 coordinate 34,341,542, forward strand.
TTGTGGTCCTTCTTAAGCAGGTCTGCTCTTCTCTTGATGAAGTTGCTGACCCTGCATTCTCACATTATTTAAGAAGTTGATGATTCCATTCTCTCTTTATGAAACTATTCTCCTCATTCTCCCTCACATTCCTTTTTTTTCATTTCAGAAATATACTTTATTTATAAATTATCTATAAGTAAATATAACACATACGAAACAGGTCCATACAGACATTGCAGACAGTACGGTGGAATTTTGACATTATTCTTTTTGTTTCAATCCTGATGCATTTTCTAATCACGAAAATAAATTATTTACGTTCCCACTAAGGCAACTGTTGTATCCTGAAATGTAACAGACCCTCATTATATTTTGGCAGAAAGACGGTGGTCTTTCCTATAATGCCTTGGTGGCAGCTGCCCCAAGCTCCTCAACATTCAGCGCAGGATCTTGGATGTGCCAGTCTGTAATATTTGATCAAGGACAACTCTTTGCAGTGGAAGACCAGCACATTTCTGGCAGACCAAAGAGCACATTTCACCAAGTTCTTGGTCCTCCAGGTGCAGTTGATGCTTGTCTCAGTGTGCATTACTGATGATGTCCTGTATAGCACAGAGTCCTGCATCATGGAATTGCTCAGGATGAACCTCGAACAAAACCACTGCATCTCTTTCCAGGTGCTCTTGTACTGTTACTGAAGCGAAGGGCCCTCCTCGATATTGATTTTTTTTTAGGTGTGGTTACTGTCTCCGGGTCATCCTCCCTCTCATTATTGTAAGTAGTGGTGACTGTTTTTAGGCCTAGGGTCCTAGGGTCCTGTAAACTTGCTCCTAGGGTCCTGTAAACTATTCCACATGTTTTTTGCTGCCTTTACACTTTCATATCCCTCCACAAACAGATTCTAATCTTTATGCTTACAATTAAGCCAATTCTTATCATGTACTAATATCACCTTTAATTAACAGAACTATCCCTCCCCATTTTCCTAGCTCCCTGTCCTTCTGAAATGTCACGTAGTTTTCAATATTCAGTTTCAACTTTTGACTTCTTTTATCACTGTATTAATGATTAGAGCACGCATATTTCTTTCTATTTGAGCTGTCAATTCACCTATTTTGTTACAAGTTCTATATGCATTCAACTACATAGCCAGTAATCTTCATTTTACCATCTTTGTAATCGCTGATCTTAACTGCTAGCACCTTCCTAAATTTGTGGGCTCTAATTTTGCCTGCCCTTCTTGCTACTTCGTTCTCTTGATTAATTTTCTCTCCTTAACTTGTGACATATTATCATACTTGATCCCTCAGTCCGGCAATTTAGTTGGAAGCTCTCTCTACCACACTAGTCCTTCTTCAAGGACACAATTGCCCCTCCCACGTGGTCAATGATGTCCTCCAGCACATTCCCTCCACTTGCCACACCTCTGTCCTTGAACCCCACCTCTCTAACTGCAGCAAGAACAGTATTCCCCCGGTCCTCACCTTCCACCCCATCATCCTTTGGATAGAACATATCATTGTCTGCCATTTCCGCCACCTACAAACACTAGAGATATATTTCCTTCCCCCACCCATATCAGTATTCCACAGAGACCATTCCCTCTGAGACTCCATTGGCCCACAACCCCTACCCTCCACTCCCACTCCCAGCACCTTCCCTTGGCACTAGAAGAGGTGTAAAACCTGCACCATACCACCCCCATTGCACCCACCCCCCCAGCTCCATCCAAGTTTCCAAAGGATCCTTCCACATCCAACAGAGATTTTCCTCCACCTCCACACATGTCATCTACTATGTCCATTGCTCTGTGTGGCTTCTCTACATCGCGGAGACAGGATGCCAACTTGCAGAATGTTTTAGAGAACATCTGGGACACACATACTAAACAATTCCACCACCCTGTGGCCGAACACTTCAACTCTTCCTCTCACTCTGCCAAGGACGTTCAAGTCCTGGGCCTCCTCTACTGCCAAATTATAGCCACCTGATGTCTGGAGAAAGAAAGCCTTGGGAGCCTCAAACCACACAGGATCTATGTGGATATCACCAGTTTCCTCATTTCCCCTTCCACTACCTTATCCCAGATTCAGTCCTTCAACTCGGCACCACCCTCTTGAACTGTACAACTCCAGTCCATCTTCCTTCCCACCTATCCACTCCACCCTCCACTCTGACCTCTCACCATTGCCCCCCCATCTTATCTACCTATCGCATTCCTAGCTACCTTCCCCCCCAGTCCCACCTCCCGTCCCATTTATCTCTTAAATTCCCTTGGGCCCCCCACACTCCTGATGAAAAGCTTAAACTTGAAAAGTCAACTGTCCTGCTCCTCGGATGCTGCCTGACCGGTTGTGTTTTTCTAACACCATACATTTTGCCTATGGTCAGTTTGTTAATCTACCCTACAGTCCCAATTTTTTTCCTTAAAAGTTATAAGCATCTCAAACTGTCATGCAATTGCATGGGTTGAGTTTTCTCCATTTGAATCTTCTCAATTCCTTATCTTCTTCACTTGCAGTCAAGATCCTTTTGTCCCTGACTATTAACTAAATCAGAAGACCCTAAACTAGAGAAGTTACTGCCTCCTGGTACGAAGTGTCCAGAACCTTCACTCTCCCTAATGTGTTGCAGTTTCTGCAGCCTGGCCTCCAGTTCAATGAATCCCACAGATACTGTTTGCCCTTAAAAATTTGGTGTCTAGGAGCTATCACATTCTGCAGGTGCAATACATGATCTGTCCTACCATCTCAAGGTACTGCTACCTGTCCCTGGATCCTCCCTTCTCATATTCTCAGCCGAATCAATTCATCTAGAATTATTTTTCTTGTAAATCTTTTTGATTTTCTGTAAAGATGAATCTGATTCTGTACTCATGCTGTATCAGCTCCAAAGTAAAAGCTGGTCATTTAGGTTCCGTGATTTCAACATTCCTTAAATTGATTCACTCACGCTGTTATCTATGTCATGCATGCAGTCGAAATTAGTCTGTTTTTTATAGAAACGAGAGTACCTGCTAGATGGCTGTGAATAAGGCATTCTATGAACTTTGTTTCTCTTGCCATTACTGACGCTGCAATTGATACTTTCAATCATCTCATTCACATGCGTTTGTGACTCACCTCTGGAGCAGGTGGAACTTGATCCCTTTGTCACTGCAATTGATACAACACAGCTATAAACAGCAGTTGTGGTCCACATGGTATCTCAATGATTGCAAATTACGCCTTTCATTCCTCCGCATGGAATCCCTATATTCTACAGAATCTACACTACCTTGGTGGAAATTTCCCAAATTCTGTGTAAAGTATGGGGACAGGTGTATTATTAGGTGGTTACTAACAGACCACCACAATGCCAGAAAAAAAACCTGTCCAATCACCCACCAATTAGCTTATTAAGAACTGACAAGCCAGCATGGATGAGTTTCTCAGTGACTCATAGAACTCGACACATGATGAAAGTCTCCAGAAGCTCAGTCAGCAATGATGCTCCTGGGCCTTCAAGTCTGTCAGTTAAGGCCTACTGCTTGGGGAATCCAGTGGCAATAAGGTGAGTACTTCATAAAAGTTTCCTAGGGGTAGGGATCTTGGGTCAGAGGCAAAAGCAAAGGTACTTTCAGAGATTATCCATTTGACCCTAGTTCGCGCTTTAATTGCTTCCTGATTGGGGTAATGTTGGCCCCACTCCATGGTTACCATGATTTTACAGTCTGGAAACCAGCCCCATTTCTTGACTGTGAGAATGAAGGTGATCAGGGATGTGATTAGTTGAGGTCATTCTTGCCCAACTTTAATTAGTGAGTTCGTGCAAAGAAGCAAATTTTTCACCAAGGCCAAGATTACTGTATTTTTCATTTTCACCACCTCCGGAAAAGGGAACATTGTGCTCTATATTCTGCTGTATTGAAGGTATAATGTCTATATTCTATCACATTCCACTTGTGGAAATTCTGCTTTGCCATCTCCATTTGATTATTGTTCCCATTGCCCATTTTAAATCAATCTTTACCTTTCTAATTTCAGATACGAATATGGGAAATATTTGCAAAAAGCCATAAGTTTTCTGCAGGTCTGAAGGAGCACACATCAACTGTGTCATGTATTAAAATTAAGAAAAATGACCAAGAATGTGTAACAGCAAGTTATGATGGTACCTGCATCATCTGGGATATAATGTATGTCTTTGCAAATGTACTTTTAATCATGAAATGTATGTATCTGTGATGTCACTGCAATGGCCAAATTCAATATTCCTAATTTCATGCTCCTGCCTCATTGGATTTTCTCTTTAAATCATTGCTGTATACAGCAACAGTAATTTTGAGGCTCCAGAAAATGAAATAATTAAGTACTCTGTTGTGGGCTATATTTTTGTGCTTTTTTTGTTACATAAAAATGATTGGAATGTTATTTAATTTAATATTTGAATAATTACAAGACTAATTGGGTCCCTATTTCACAAAAATGATTCTTCAATTTCCACAAAAATATTTAATGAAATAATAATTCAATATAAGCATTATCACTAAACGTTATAAATCTGAAGACCGAGGTAATGTTCTAGGGATCTGGGTTCAAGTCCGGCTATGTCAGGAGACTAATATACTGGCAGGAACATTTGCGAGAGCTGCTCGAGAGGATTGAAACTAGTAATTTGGTGGTGGTGGGATGGAGCATTTGTGGGACCCAGGGAGATAGTGAGGAAAGAGATCATTCTGAGACTTGTGCAGCTGAGAAAAGACCCAAACAGTCAGGACAGGTAGGGACAAAGCAGAGAACAAGATAGGACTGATAAATTAAACTGCATTTATTTCAATGCAAAGGGCCTAACAGGAAGGCAGATGAACTCAGGGAAATGTTAGGAACATGGGACTGGGATATCATTGCAATTACAGAAATGTGGCTCAGGGATGGACAGAGTTGGCAGCTTAATGTTCCAGAATACAAATGCTACAGGAAGGGCAGAAAGGAAGGCAAGAGAGGAGGGGGAGTGGTATTTTTGATAAGGGATAACATTACAGCTGTACTGAGGGGGGATATTCCTGGAAATACATCCAGGGAAGTTATATGGGTGGAACTGAGAAATAAGAAAGGGACAATCACCTTTTGGGATTGTATTATAGATCCCCTAATAGTCACAAGGAAATTCAGAAGCAAATTTGTAAGGAGATCTGAGTTATCTGAAAGAATAATAGGATGGTTATGGTAGAGGATTTTAACTTTCCAAACATAGACTGGGACTGCCATAGTGTTAAGGGTTTAGATGGAGTGGAATTTGTTAGGCATATACAAGAAAATTTTCTGATTCAGCATGTGGATGTACTACTGTACAGTAGGTGCAAAACTTGACCTACTCTTGGGAAAAAGGCAGGGCAGGTGATTGGAGTGTCAGTGGAGGAGCACTTTGGGGCCAGTGACCATAATTCTATTAGTTTTAAAACAGTAATGCAAAAAGATAGACCAGATCTAAAAGTTGAAGTTCTAAATTGGAGAAAGGCCAATTTTGACGGTATTGGGGGCAGATGGTCGCAGGTAAAGGGATGGCTGGAAAATGGGAAGCCTTTAGAAATGGGATAATGAGAGTGCAGAGACAGTATATGCCTGTTTGGGTGAAAGGAAAGGCTGGTAGTTATAGAGAATGATGGATAACTAAAGAAATTGAGCGTTTGGTTAAGAAAAAGAAGGAAGTATATGTCAGGTATAGACAGGATAGATCAAGTGAATCCTTGGAAGGGTAGAAAGGCAGTAGGAGTATACTTAAGAGGGAAATCAGGAGGGCAAGAAGGGGACACAAGATAGCTTTGGCAAATAGAGTTAAGGAGAATCCAAAGGGTTTTTACAAATACATTAAGGACAAAAGGGTAACTAGGGAGAGAATAGGGCCCCTCAAAGATCTGCAAGGCAGCCTTTGTGTGGAGCTGAGGAGATGGGGAAAATCTTAAATGAGTATTTTGCATCAGTGTTTAATGTGGAAAAGTTCATAGAAGATATAGAATGTAGGGAAATAGATGGTGACAACTTGAAAAATGTCTATATTGCTGAGGAGGAGGTGCTGGAGTCTTGAAACGCGTAAAAGTGAATAAATCCCCACGATCTGATCAGATTTACCCTAGAACTCTGTGGGAAGCTAGGAAAGTGATTGATGGCCGTCTTGCTGAGGTATTTGTATCATCAATTATCACAGGTGAGGTGCTGGAAGACTGGAAGTTGGCTAACATGGTGCCACTTTTTAAGAAAGGTGGTAAGTACAAGGTAGGGAACTATAGAGCAGTGAGCCTGACGTCGGTAGTGGGCAAGTTGTTGGAGGGAATCCTGAGGGACAGGGTGTACATGTATTTGGAAAGGCAAGGACTGATTCGGCTTAGTCAACATGGCTTTGTGCATGGAAAATCATGTCTCACAAACTTGATTGAGTTTTTAGATGAAGTCACAAAGAGGATTGATGAGGGCAGAGCAGTAGAATGATCTACATGAACTTCAGTAAGGCGTTCGACAAGGTTCCTTGTGGGAGACTGATTAGCAAGATTAGATCTCATGGATTACAGGGAGAAATTGCCGTCTGGATACAGAACTGGCTCAAAGGTAGTGGTGAAGGGTTGTTTTTCAGACTGGAGGCCTGTTACCAGTGGAGTGCCATAAGGATCAGTGCTGGGTCCACTACTTTCCATCATTTATAAAATGATTTGGATGTGAGCTTAAGGGGTATAGTTAGTAAATTTGCAGATGACCCCAAAATTGGAGGTGTAGTGGACAGCGAAGATTACGTCAGATTACAACGGGACCTTGATCAGATGAGCCAATGAGTGGAGGGGTGGCAGATGGAGTTTAATTTAGATAAATGTGAAGTGCTGCATTTTAGGAAGCCAAATCTTAGCAGAACTTATACACTTAATGGTAAGGTCCTAGGGAGTGTTGCTGAACAAAGAGACCTTGGTGTGCAGGTTCATTGCTCCTTTAAAGTAGAGTCACAGTTAGTTAATATAGTGAAGAAGGCATTTGGTATGCTTTCCTTTATTAGTCAGAGTATTGAGTACAGGAGTTGGGAGGCCATGTTGCGGCTGTACAGGACATTGATTATGCCGGTTTTGGAATATTGCGTGCAATTCTGGTCTCCTTCCTATCGAATGATGTTGTGAAACTTGAAAGGGTTCAGAAAAGATTTACAAGGATGTTGCCAGAATTGAAGCATTTGAGCGAAAGGGCGAGGTTGAGTAAGTTAGGGCTGTTTTTCCTGGAGCATCAGATGCTGAGGGGCAACCTAGTAGAGGTTTATAAAATCATGAGGGACATGGATAAGGTAAATAGACCAGGTCTTTTCCATGAGGTTGGGAAATCCAGAACAAGAGGGCATAGGTTTAGAGTAAAAGAGACCTAATGGGCAACTTTTTCACACAGAAGGTGGCGCACGTGTGGAATGGTCTACCAGAGAAAGTATGGGAGGCTAGTACAATTGCAACATTTAAAAGGCATCTGGATGGATATATGAATAGGAAGGGTTTAGAGGGATATGGGCTGGGTGCTGGCAGGTGGGACTGGATTGGGTTGGGATATCTGGTAGGCATGGTCAGGATGGACTGAAGGGTCTGTTTCTGTGCTGTACATCTCTATGACTCTATGTCAGATGATAGAGTGTGAATTCAATAAAAACTGAAATTGAGAGTCTAATGATGAATTTGGTTGACAAACAGTTGTTCACTGTCGGAAAATTCATTGGTTAACTCATGTCCTTTTCAGGAGGAAACTACAGTTCTTTCAGGTCTGGCCTACATGTAACTCCAGATACACAGAAATGTGGTTGACTGCACAATTAAGGATGGCCAATAAATCCTGGCCCAGCCAGTGATACCCACATCTTAAGAATTAATTTTTAAAAAGTAATCATTTGATCTCACTAACTGCATCCAACTGACTGCCTTGCATGGATTGAATGTTGCTTACTGAATATAATTGACTGGTTCCTACATCCATTTGCAACAAAAAAATGGTGCAAAATGCGTTCTTGATGCAGCTGGAACATCGACTTCATGCTGCCTGATAATCTTTACTGTCTAGCCACCACAAGCCTTGCTAGATGCATAAGCAGGAGACCAATATGACTGGTTGGCACCCATAAAACTACACTGCACTGCTTAAAGATAATTTTTACCTCTTAAAGTAGAAACGTATTGTGGATGTAACTGGTCTTGGCAGTCATGCTGGAAGATATTTTAATCTGAGAGACATTGAGACATGGCTCATACTTCCCTAGGTTGTTGAGACGTTGTTCTAGACTGGAAAGCAGGAGAGAGTTTGTAAGAGAAGGGGAGAAAGACCAAGCAGCCCTCTAGCCACATGTTTAGAATGGATTGGCAAAAGATACCTGGGAGTCAAAACAAAAATCTGAATGCATTACTACAAGAAATTCAATGAGTGTATATGAGCTGTCAAGGTCAGCATATAGTACTGGCATGGAGAGAGCATTGGCTGAATGGCAGAAGACAGAGATTGGAGATAAAGGGGTCTTTTTCAGGATGGCAGCCAATGGCTTGTGGAGTTTTGCAGGGGTCAGTGTTGGGACCACAGTCATTCACATCATACGTTAATGATCTGGACAAAGGACTAAAGGCATTGTTGATAAATTTGCATATGAATCAAAGATAGGTGAAGGGACAGTTAGTATTGAGGAATGAGGGCTTGTCATTTGAGGAGCAGTTGAGGACTTTGGGTCTATACTCTATGGAATTTAGAAGGATCACATCTAAACTTACAAAATACTGAGAGGGCTGGATACAGTGGATGTTTCCATGAATAGTAAAGATTGGTACCTGAGGGCGCAGCCTCCGAGTGAGAGGGCTACTTTAGAACTGAGATGAGGAGGAATTTCTCCAGTCAGAGGGTAGTGAATCTGTGGATTGCAATGCAACAGAAGGCTATGGAGGTGAAGTCATTGAGTGTATTCAAGACAGAGATGGATAGGTTCTTGATCAGTAAGAGGATTAAGTGTTACAGGGAGAAGACAGCAGAATGGTGTTGAGAAACAAAGCAACCATGATCAAATAGTGGAGTAGACTCAGTGGGCTGAATGGCCTAATTCTGCTACTATGCCTTATGGTCTTATGAATATTCAAATGTCATTTCCTACCATCTGAACCATGCGCCTCAACTGCTGCTCAGTTTACAACACCTCCCCCTCAACCTTACCACTTACCTATTTAAAAGCTCCATCAATCAGGACTCTTACATAATATTCATTTACTCCATCACATATTTTAAAACTTTCACCTTTTAAACATTATCTTTCTGAGTGGTCAGGGCTTTTAAATTCACAACCAGGCTTCTATTGGTCAGGGTCAGGAAATGGAGTTCACTTTACTGCATGTTTCGAAGATAAGGCTTAGTTCTGTTTTAATTACAATTTTAACATGGTGCAAATGGGTAGTTTTTGAGTGATCTAAAATGACACATAAGCTGTACAGATTTTGAGGATTTATACATTTTTGATGGTTAAACACTTAGCCACTGGAGTTCCAAATTAATTGTTAAAAATTAGCTTCTCATATACCTTTTGACTCGTTATGATATAGTTATTTTCTTTGCAGTTATTGAATGAGTTTCTGATCTTTCTAACAAGCATTGCAGGACTGCACCACAGCATATCCAGTCTGGAGTTGAGAAAATTGCAGTCCAGGCGTGAACTGGTCATAGTTGACGACTTAAGATCCTCCATTGGCAGCTGGGTGGGAAAGTCAAGAATGGTGGAGGTGGGAGGACGCAGGGTTCTGTAATTCTACCACTGTGACTTCATTAAGTTGCCGTTCTACCTCCAGAACTCCTCACCTCCAGTACAAGTAGGTTGCATCCTATGTTGCAGCCATGACACTGAAAAACCATTTGGAGGAGCTTCAGACTGGTGTATCAGGCAAAAATAGTTGAATTAGTACGGGTGAACAGTCATCAAAGAACAGATGGAGGGAGAAAGATGGGAGAAAATAACCTACCACTGTACATGGCTTTCTTCAACCCTACAAACATCTTTAACACCATCAACCAGAGTGTGTTATGGAGTGTTCACCTCTGCTATGGCTGCACCACAAAGTTTGTACCATTCTTTGCCTGCTCCACAAGACATTAAAGTCATGGTAATGACAAATGGCTCCACCATCAATCCATTCCCCATTGCGTCATCACCCAACACTGTTCTAGGTCTACCTAGCTGAAATGCTTCACCTCCCCACTGACAAGGTCCCCACTTAGCGTGGAACTAACCTACAGAACCAGCAGCAATTATTCAATCTCTACCACCTTCAAGGCAAAACCAAAGACATCCCACCTGGTGTCATCAATCTGCAAGACTTGGATGATGTTTGCATATGTACAAACTCCATACTGTCATCAGCACCTTTTACGAAGGCAGGTGAGAGCATGGGTCTCATCCTGAACATCAGCAAGACAAAGGCCCTCCACCAACTTGGCCTGGCATTTTGGAGCAAACACTACAAACACCACCACCACCCCCCACCCCCGACCCCCCGCAAACCCTGATCATCAAGGTCCACAGGGAGACCTTTGAGAACTTCCAATACATTGCATTAAACACCTCGAGACTTGCTGTCAGGAAAAGGTGGAAGCCAGGCAAAAACAGCACAAGGAGCACACTGCCACACCAATGCTCCACCCACCACTGCCCATGACCACCTTTTTACCCAAGTGCAGCATAATCTTGGGAACTAGATATTAATGAAGAGATCCAGCACTGCCTCCAGTGTACTAATAATGTTGAAATCTCCATGTTGAAATCAAAATTCCTCCAGATACCAAATCTAATGCTGTGATTCTATTTTACGTCAGTTGTCATAGATGAATACTAATAGAGTAGAATAATCTGTGCGCAATCATCAAAGATAGCTTTAGCTCTGCATGAAATAGGGGGATAATAACTGTATTTGAGGAACTTGTAAAATAAGAAACTGCAAATATTTTGAATTGTATAAACCGCTAGTTTTTAAGATTGCTGATACTTGAACGAACTTGCATTTATATCATGACTTTCATGTCCATAGAAGATCCCACAATGCAACACAACTATTAACTGTACTTACTGTTGTGATATCGTTAGCATAGGGTGCTTATGGCACAATGGTGGTATCCCTACCACTGAGCCAGGAGACCCAGTTTCAAGTCCACTTGTTTAATAGTGTAAAAGAGTAAATGTGTTTTAGAATGTAATAACATTTCTGAACAGGTTGACTAAGAAATGCATCTGTAGATAAACATGACAGGCAATTTGTCTATATAAATACTTTACAGACACTAATGAGATGAGGGATCAGATAATGCATTTCAATGAGGTTAGTCAAAGAATAAATATCTCAAGAGATCTCCCTGTTCTTTTGAATAGAACCTAGGATCTTTAACATTCACTAGAAAGGGTAGATAGGCTTCAATTGAATATTTTTTTCTGGAAGATGGCATTGCCAACACTGGAATGGAGTAGAAAGTTTCTCTCTAGTCAGTGGTGAGATGCCAGTTGAGGATTATTGCTTGTTAATGCTTGTTGATTACCCAAATTGATTCATTAATATTCAACTTTCTACCTTGCTAGCTTCTAACTTTTCTATCTTTCTATCTTGCCAAACAAGCTAGACGTTGAGAAGACGTGATGTAGAAACCAGAGTGGGTACCTGGCAGTTCAACTCACTGCTTGATCTGAACAACCTTCATGTTGCAAACTATCAACAGCATCTCAGGGCTGAGTACACTTCCCCACACAGTGAAACAAGCTGCACCCTCATAACCGTGGATATGTCTCCATCATCAATCACTTTGAGGCTCAGCTTGTGCAGTAACTTGGTGGAGGTTTTGCTGTGACTGAGTGACCAGTCAATGTCATTGAGAAGGGAGTGCACTCTGACACTGCACCTATCTTGGACTTACATCAAATGTTACAGGTGAAAGGGTTGCCGGCCTTGCTCAGAATATCCACTAAGTGGTTAGTTGCTCTGGGAACAACACATGGTAAAATGGGGCTGGAATCAAATGTGAGAGACGTCATAGGGCACTGTTGGTAATTAATGCAGTAAGTTTGGTTATATCTGGTGAGAGACCTCACTAGGTCTCACAATGAAAAACCTTATAAGAACCTTGACTGAACTGGGAATTAGCAAAAATAAAGATTCTGTCTCATGTTTAAATTGAGGCAAATACACCTGAGAATTTGTGTTCACACATATCTACCAGCAGATGGTGGTATTGGCTTTAAAATGTGAACTGCATCTCGATTGGTTCTGTGTTTGGAGAAGTCCAGTGCCATGTTGTAAGATTGAATCATTGTCAAGATTTTCTCAGTTCTCATCATGATTCATTTGGAACTAAGTTACGTAGATGAGAAGCAATGCCTTTTCAACCGTAGTTTATGCTTATTTTCAAAATTTCACTTTGAGTAGCAGTAAGTAATTGATCCACAATATAATTGACAACAAATGCAAAATTATATTAAAGATTTTGTATGTGGTATATTATCCGAAGGTGCTTCAGACAGGTTTAACTCAAGAAATAATGATGAATTAGTTGGGGGTAACCAAAATTCAAAAATGGTATTGAAAGAAGAGAAGGAGGTAGATAGATGGAGGTGTTTGGAGCAAATTCCAGATCATTTAAGTCTAACTGGCTGAAAGTATGGCTGTCAGTGGTGGGATGACATGATTAGGCAATGCACAAGTGGTTATCTTGGTGCTAAATTTAGAGAACCAAAACTAGAGGATACTTAAGCTAAATAGAAAAACTGCAGCTAAGACTTATTAAGAAAGAAGACAATAAATGTTACAACAAAATAACAGTGAAATGCTTCTTGTATCCTACTCAGGAAAGCATGTCCTCTTGAAATCATAATGCTTGATAACATCCTTACAATTTATGATACTTTGATTCTATTTCAGAGATCAGATGTGATAGTGAGGCACAAAGAAGATAAAGCTATGTGCAAGGTCATCAAAGATAGCTTTTACCTCTTCAAAACTATGTCTTTGAGAGATTTTATAAGAGATAGTATGTTTGAACGTGGGGAGAGTTAGTAGCTTGGGATTGTAACATTAAAGGCACAAGATGTTCCAATGCTACATTTGACCATGTCCAAGAACAAAGATAAGGATGAGTCAATTGTCAGTGAGAGTTGTTTAGGAATAGGGAAGAAGCTCTTTGCAGCTAAAATGCTGCATGTTGGCTACCTCAGTACAGATGAGGCTTTGGGAAAGCTGCTTGATAGTTCTCTCTGCTGAGAAGGTGGGGTTCTGGGAAGCCCTGGAGCACTTATCAGCTCAACAGAGTTGAAAAAAAACTGTTGGAGAAGATGTCAGTTTAATGCAGCTGAAGGAGACCCACAAGCAGTACTTATTTGGTGCAAGTGAGAAAGATTGAGTTGCAGAGAAATTCTGAGGCAGTGGTTTAGTTAAAAGCTGAGATTGTCTCTTGCAAGCAGACTAATTTGGAGCAATTTTGGTTCTCTTGTGAAGGAGGCAGTGTTTTAATAAGATTTTGAGACCCACAGTATTACTAACATTTGGGTAAATTGCTGAGAAATCTGTGGGATCTAACTTGACCATATCTGCTATTTGATGTTTTATGATGTGGAGTTCAACCACAGTTTCTGTTATGTTTACCTCCTGTTGATTTTGAATTATAGACTCTGAGTTATATCTATTGTAGATCATTTTAAAATTCTAACTTTGTTCTCAGTTTGTTTGTTTAAAAAGATAGATTGAATCCCATGGCTTTATCATGATAGCCTAGGATTTCAAACTTTGTCTACTTTAAATAGATCAAGTGTCTCATTTAGGATCATAACATTTACAAATTATCATTTTTCAAGGACTGCATATTAAAATCTTATATGGAGGTCTTACTCAAAATATGCACCCCATGATGAGCACAATATGACCAAATAGCCTGCTGATACTCAAAGGTTACAATCTATCACCTGAATATGAATGGGCAGATGAGCTGTAACCTAGTATGAGAATCTTTGGGAATAAAGGGAGAAATTGAAGTGGGTGGGCCATGGAGCATTTTTTTTTCACCTCTGAATTGGAAACTTTGGCCTTGACTTTGAAAACTACTGACAGTTATTAATCTCTCTAAATTACATTTTATCTCTTATAGACGCTATGCAAGAAATCAAATGATTTTGGCAAATACCCTTTTTAAGTGTGTTTGTTACCATCCTGAGGAATATCAGATAATAACTAGTGGAAAAGACAGGAAGGTAAGAAGAATTGTACTTGAAGACTTTTTAATGCTTTAACAATAAACACATATTGTTCAGCCAATAATCAACATGACAGTTTAAGAAGATTAGTGCCATTCTGTTGTTCACATGCAATACAATACAGTTGTATTAAATGTACAATCTATTTTTTAAAAATGTTATTCTAAGGGAGGATTTGGGATTTATTTCGCTAATGAAATCTCCAATTTTCTTTAGCGTGACAAAGCTGTAATAGCATAGAAGGAAGTTATCTGTCTTATCTGTGCCACCTCTTTGAAAGAGCAATTCACCTAGTACCTCTCCCTGAGTACCCCCCTTTAGCACTGCACCCACTTTTTTTTAGATAACAATCCAGTTCCCTCCCAAATGCCTCAATTGCACATGTCTCCACCAGATTCTTAGGCAACATATTCCAGATCTTAACTACATTCTTTTTCAAAAAAACTTCACCTCATGTCACCATTGTTCTTCTGCCAATTGTCTAATCCTGTGACACCTTCCACTACTGGCAGCAGTTCATCTATTCTGTCCGCACCCCTTGTGATTTTGAATATGTCAGTCAAATCTCCTTTCATCTTCCTCTTCTCAAAGGCAAACAGTCCCAACTTTTCCAAACTAATCTGCGGAAATGAAGTTCCTCATCATGGAACCATTCTCATGAATCTTCCCTGCACTTTTCTAATACTTTCACATATTTCCTAAAGTTTGGCTTAAGAACTGAGTATAATACCCTACTTGAAGCCAAATTGATATTTAGGACAATTTTAACATAATCTCTGTTTATGCACTTAACAGCCTCCCAGATGTAATGATTGTAATGAGGTGAGCCAGGTGGACCTCACAGAATATGAATTTGCAGGTTGGTGCTGTTACTCTGGTGCAATCAGAGAGCCCTGGCAGAAAGATAAGAACAGGAGTGTGTTTAAAAAAAACAGAAGTGTCAGACTGTTCACTCTGAGAGCTGGCTGTGAGAAAGCTAGATTAGTTTACCACGTGTAAATGACTTGGTGATAGGATACTGGCCTCTGTGGACTTATTTCACTCTGTGCTGTTCTAACCTGTGTCCCTGATAATAGTAAATGCTATTGTATGTTTGATTAACAGCTCTCTCAGCTTGTCCTATCGCTTTTGATGACTTATGCTTACCTGCATCCTGATCCCTGCAATCTTGCATCCTCTTTAGAATTATACATTTCGTATTATATTGCCTGTCTCAGTAACATGCATCAGTTCACATTTCCCTGAGCTGAATTTCAGCTGCAACTTGCCTGTTCATTCCTCCAGCTTGTGCATGTTCTTTTGAAGTTCTATGCCATCTTTCTCATAGATCACAATGCTTCCAAGTTTTATTTCATCTGCAAATTTTGAATTTCACTCTTTTGACAAAGGTCTAGTTCAATATTTATCAGGAAGAACAAGGATCCCAACACTGACCGGGCGGAACCCAAGCACAAATCTTCCTGCAATCCAAAAAAATGTCCATTAACCACATATCTGTTCCCTGTTACTGAACCATTTTCACATCCATGTTGCTGTTGTCTTTTTATACCATGAGCTATAACTTTTCCCTCAAGTCTGTTGTGTGGCATTTGATCAGATGCCTTCTAGAAGGCCAAGTAAATTGCCTCAACTACATTACCATCATCAACCTTTATTACCTCATCAAACCACCTGAAATGAATTAAACATGAGTTGTCCTTGACAAATCTTTGCCAACTTTCCTTATTTAATAGTTGCCCAATAGTTTATTGATTTTGCCCCAGAATATTATTTACAGATGTTTTCCTATCATCCAAAATAAATTAACTGACTACTAGTTTCTGAGTTTGTTTTCCATCCTGCTTTGAATAAGGGCGTAACATTTACAGTTCTCCAATTTTTTTGTACCATCTTGGTGTCTAAGGAAGCCTGGAACGTTATGGCCAGTCCCAAGAATCAGGAATGATTTGTGCCTCCCTTCTCATTGACCTGGAGACACATGGTTGTATAGTTTTCTCTTGAATAATTCAAGAACGCCTGCCCCTCTCTGCACTTTACACGACTACTATCCATACATAGATAATCAAATTATTACATTCTAAGTACTCACTTAATTTTGCATATTTATTCATCTATACAGTGTATTTCCCACTGTTTAGTGGAATATAGACACTAAAAATGTGTGAATTTCCTTGGTTCTCGCCAAATAGATGATCTCTCTTGAATACTGCCATTCTAATCTTAATCATTACGACCACATCTACTGCTTTCCTCATTTCCAATCTTCCTTGTGCCTCTTGTATACAGAAATCTATAATACTAAGGCCTGCTTATCTTTGAGTCAAAAAGCATGGCACTGAAAAAGCACAGCAGGTCAGACAGCATCTGAGGAGTAGGAGAAATGACGTTTTCAAGCATAAACCCTTCATCAGGAATGTGGGAGGGGTGGAAGGTGGAATGGGCTGAGAGATAAATAGGAGGGGGTGGGGCTGCATAGAAGGTAGCTTGGAAGGCAATAGGCATATGCAGGTGGGGAGTGATGGTGATAGAGTGGAGCGGATGGACTGGTGCGACAGTTCAGGAGGACAGTGCTGAGTTGTAATTGCAACATTTCCCCCCAAATGTCTGTACATGTCACTTGCCCAAGTATTCATAATTATACACGCTGACCCAGATATAAACTTTATTGCATCTACCTGTGCCCTGAATCCATCTAATAACTTATAATTTCCTCTTAGCCCATTCCTATCAAACGTGGAATTGAGCACTGCCTATTGGTCTAACCATGCATCGTATTTATCTTTTCTCTTTCTAAATGGTGGCCAACCCCTTCAGAATTTAAGTCATACTCAAACGTTCTAGTTAACGTCCCTCTAAGGATATTTATCTCTGTCTGGTCGAGATGCAACCTATCTATCCCTTTTTTGAATAGATGCCTTTTGCCCCAGACCTGGTTGCAAAGCCCTAGGAATACTGAAGTCCTCCCTCCTTCACCATCTCTATGCCACATATTGAGTTTTTACCACCTTGATGTTTCTGTTCTTGCTAGCACACAGCACCAGGATCAATCCAGATTACTACTTCTAAATTCTTATTAACTTCCTTTCCTTTTTGAAAGTCTGATCATAGGATCTCAATACCTATCCTCTCTATGTCTGTGGTACCATGTGAATGGCAATTTCCAGATCACTCCTACATCTTGCTGTATGATACTGTGCTTTGTTAATCTCACACCTGCACCATGTGCCAACAGCTTATATGGTGCAAACTGTATGTGCAGCAAGCAAGCAGCCATTTTGCAAAGGGTAAGGGGAATAGTCATCACCAATGTCCATGGAGACAACTGTCAGTCAGGGATCCTGAGTGGACCATCCTTAGCTTGAACATCCAAAATTCAGAGGGAGCAGGCAGGGTGGAGGGCTAGACCACCTCCGGAGTGTCCTGAGAGGAGGCTTCTGAGGGGCCTCAGCGTGATTGCTCTTCTGGCTAGGTGCATCCTAACACCATCCCATCTTCTCGTGAGAAAGGGGCACCGACAGTGAGCAGTGAGCTCTCCATTCACCTGTTACCATACTGTTGGTCATGTGGACCAACAGTTGGGGCAGTGGTCAATGCATGTAGCCAGCAAACATTGAAGATTTTGTACTTGGCTTTCCATGGCAGCTGACATCCTAGCCATGGAAACAGCCAGATGATTGAGTTCTCATTGCATGGCTGCAGTCCTGCACCATCTAGGCTCCGAAAGCCATTGCCTCCCACATACCTGACTGTTGCATTTGTTCCTCTCTTGCATGTTGACAAAATCTCTGATTGCCAACACCACAGGGTTGCCTCATTCTTGAGGGTGAGTAGTTCCCTTTGACATGCAGGGCAGTTTTGAATACCAATGTCCCAGTGTCCAGTGGACTTTTAAAAGATTATGGGCACCAGGGATCCCAATTTTGTTGCTATCTGGTGTGTTGTATGTTCTCTTGTTAACATCAGGTTGTAGAATGAGACTAGAATTGGGTGAGAGGGATGCCAGAGGTGGGTTAGGTAATTAATGAGGCGAGTTTGGATAAAGATGGTCCGAGATCTTGCTAGACCTTGGAGAGAGAATCCCTTCATGCAACTTAACAAAACTGACACTTCGCCAAAAAACCATAAGATTCAGCCCATGGGCATTGCATTTTTATCGATATGCAAAGGAGTCCTTCATCGTGTAGGTGAAAAACCTGCTCAAAT